>NC_092258.1:9335686-9535686 GCF_036320965.1 Panulirus ornatus
GGTGGCGCTGTCGTAAGTTAATGACCTTAAAACAGACAGAAGCCCAGTGTCTGTCATACGGGAACACCTTGTTTCTACAACGCCCGGAGCCATGAGTCCCTCACAGTCCATTTCATGTGACACATTGTATCTTATGGGACCACACTGGTGCGCCCTCCAGTCGTTGTCCCTTCTGTTGGTCGTACTGTTGGCAATTTTGTTCGTCATGTTCGTAATTTTGACGACAATGCAGCTACTTCTGTTAGCGTTCCTGTTGTATTCTTGTTGGTGATGGGGATAAAATTTGTTGGAGTGGTGTTACTGTTACTAATGCTGATGGTGATACTATGATCACGTCTGGTAATGCTGCTATTACTGTTGCTTCTCCTGTTGATGATGGTGCTACTGTTGTGTCCTACTGTTGGAGGTGGTGATACTCTTGCTTCCACTGGTGGTAGTGCTACTACTGTTCTTTGTTTTGGTGGGGTCAGCACCACTGTTGCTTTCATTATATGGTGACGATACTACTAAAACCATCTGTTACTCTCCACGGCAGTGGTGGTGTTACTCTGGCTTTACGTTAGTTTTTCTTGTTACTGTTACATCTGATCTTGCTTGTGGTGCTTTTGTTTCCTTGTCTTTTGTCGCTGTCACAGCTGTTACGTCTGCTCCTGTTGTTGGTGCTACTGTTGGAGCTGCAGCTGTTGTTCCTGTTACTGTGTATGTGGTGCAATAAGAATTATAATTTTCCACAGACTTATGTAGTTTATTGAATGTGCATTATAGTTCAAACTAGTCTTGATATTCAACTTCGCAAGTAATAACAGGAGTGTATATATATATATATATATATATATATATATATATATATATATATATATATATATATATATATATATATATATATATATATATATATATATATATATATATATATATATATATATATATATATATATATATATATATATCCTATACTCCCTCTGGACGACAAAATAAAATTACATAAACTTTTAAGCCCATTTTCCGTTGCCTCATAGAGAAAAAAGGAAAATCACATAATCACATTATCTTTGTGAACACAGAAGAAAAAAATCCAAATAGATTTTACCTTCATACTCTCGTTATTGTATTCGAGTGAACCATCTGTCGTCTCTGTTTTCCACTCAGAGTTCGAAAACAAATACGTTTCAAGCAGTTTTAAAGGTCAAATGCGCACTGTACTTAAGACATACTAGGCAGCAATTGCAGACTGTTTTGAAATACCTATCTCTTCCAGGAGGTGGGCAGCCAGGTCAGAGAGCGTGTGAACATGAAGAGCCAGAGAAGGGAAGAAGTAAGACGGCACAAGTGCAAGTTGGAGAGGAACTTAACTCATAAAGACTTCTTAATCCACTCGACCAACTTTTTTTTAACCCCACTTGACCAAGTCTTCAGCCCGGCATCCAGGCTCTCATGTCCAACATACCAGCGACTGGTACCCTGCTGGACAAGCCTGGTGTTGTGTGTCTCTTGATGAATCTGGTGGTGCCGGAGGTCAAGCTTGGTCTGGTTTTGCCAGAGGTTACTCGATCTGCTGTTGCTGTGGGTCCTTTTTGGTCTGGTGTTGCCAGACGTCACTCTCTGCCTGGTGTTGCCAGGCGTCATACTCGGTCTGGTGTTGCCAGAGGCCACTATTGGTCTGGTGTTGCCAGTGGCCACTATTGGTCTGGTGTTGCCATAGATCCCTCACGGTCTGGTGTTGCCAGAGGTCACTATTGGTCTGGTGTTGCCATAATAGTGATCACCTGCTCCGTAATAGAGCCTCTGTCTCTTGTCTCTTGTGGCCATAAGACCAAGAGCTGCAGGTCCTGGCCTCGTCAACACTCCCTTGATGACACACATATGTAGATTGTAACTGTTCTTCCTTAAGCCTTCTTGGGCCGTCGGAGGAGCCATGATGTGCAGCCAGTGATGCCTGGAGACGACGCGGGGAATCCTACACCAAACTAACGTTTGATGTTTGATATTCTGTGGTACTTTGATGACGTATTGCTGTGTGTCCTCATTTCGCGATCTTTAAGAATATGAGCAATTGATTTCTTCTATATCTTATTTTCTTTTTACTTTAGTCCTGTTTTTCCTTGCAGTAAAATCTTTTTAGCCTAATCTTATAGATTTTATTGGAAATAGGCTTTTGGGTTGAACGGGTAAATCCATAGGACAAAGCCCCTTTTCAGTTTAATGATCCTCATTTGTTTCAGATCACTAATCATTAGAACTCTGTCAGACGTAACTATAGCCTGATTTAATTCTATGGTCTTATACAGTGTTGCTTTTCTGTGATATATTCCAATTTCATTCGTAATTCTATATGTAATTACCTTTCCTGATAGCAGATGAGTAACGGATAGATAAATAGTTAAGATGATAACGAAGATTTGCAATAACTTTTATACGATGCTTGTAGAAATGGACTCAGCCATTATATGTAGAGAATATATTCAAATGCATTATATTCTAAACAGAAGCCATACGCCTAGAACACAGTCTTTTGTTAGTGATCAGATAAAACCCGCAAGGGTTTTCTCCTCTCGCTCCTAAGGTGACCCCTCTGCCAAGGGGCATTGTGAGGAGTTTAATCTTCCTGTTCCAGGATTTATTCCAGCCGACCCCTGGATTAAAATGGTTTATCACTTTTGTATCCCTTCCCATGTCCTCCCCTGGTACCCTTTCATGAACAAATTACCCCTGATGCACGCGGCGAAAAATTTAATCACCAGCTTTTGAGAGAAAGATTCGCGTTTGATGTGCATCGCTGGAATACAAGTTTCAGCTCCGCTGAGAAGGCTTTCTCCTGGAGCCAAGATGAGCGGGAAGTGTTTGGATCCTTCGCTCTCAGGCCTCACTATATTCCTCACCATCTTCTGTTCCTCCATCATCTTCGCCAAAGGGAGTGTTGTCAGTTCGCTGGGTATCACCTGGAGGTAAATTGCATATTCTTGAAGATTTCTTTTAGAAAAAGGATAAATCTAAAAGATCCGATAAAAAGTGCCTTGTTACACAGTATCGAAATATAAAAGAAAGGACGTTCGCATCTTGATATCATCTCCAAAAATGAAATTAGGACATATGTTTTATATTAACCGTACACCAATCATATCATGTCATGCAACACTCACGTTAAGGGGGTGTTATCCATTGTTATGCTGTCATGTACCGAACTTACCGTTTTGATGGTGGTGTCTGAACCTTATAAGACGTTCTGTTGTACTAGATGGAATTTTGAACGAAATGAGAATTCAGTCTTGAACGAGAGCATTGTTGTCGTATGGAGGTGTCGTAGGATACTAATAGATTCAGTTCCTACAGTCTTCATTTGCTTAATTTTGCGGTGGTATAACCACTCACCCTTGCCAGTCTCCCTTTCCATACCACACGACTACCTGTCTTGTCCTTCGTGGTTGGCCTTTATAGTGTCCTCTATCTCACTAACTGTGTTGAAAACATACCTTACAACAAGGCAGGTATGTTACGTGACATATTAGATAAAGATCCTCAAAATATTTTTGTATATGTATAGAAGAGTCATGTTACTCTCACTGCGTCACACTAGTGCTTTTTGGACCACCAATAAAAGCCCTCCCTGTATGCTGTCAACAAAATTAACTCTACATATGCACACAGATTTTGCTCCTAGGTCGCCCATGAAATTCTAGGCACGTGTGATTTACATCAACAAAAACTCGGCTTTCTAGTTCACACACCCACAACTATAACCATTTTATTTTTTACCCTCAGCAACAGAGCTCCAACTTTCTATCATTTTCTTCAGTTTGTTGAAACTGAAGCATTATTCAGTAACTACAGCAATCACATCTCGCTGATTTTATACCGAAAGGGGACATGGTATTCTCCGCTAGTGCTTGACCTCTGGCTAGAGAGAGAGAGAGAGAGAGAGAGAGAGAGAGAGAGAGAGAGAGAGAGAGAGAGAGAGAGAGAGAGAGAGAGAGAGAGAGGGGTGGGGGGCACTCCTTGGGTGAAAGCCATTCGAGTAAATCATGGTCGGGTTGTAGAAGTGGCTGAAACAAGTAGCTGGTCTTTCTTCCTTGTCCCCTGTGTCATAAGCCTCAGAGTGGCTGAAGGTCAGGCAGGGGACGGGCGCTGCGAGGAAGGAGCTGAGGGAAGAGTGAGGAACGCCAGAGGTTCCTCCTCCTCCTCCTCCTCGTCGCCTCCGGTGGCAGCCAGCTGTCGTCTGCCTCACCCTGAGTCTTCGTACATCACAGGAGCATGTGTGAGGACGGGTCTTATCTACCTTGTAGCGTTTAGTGATCAATGCCACGAGTAACTAGTCAATACAGTGGAGATATAAGATAATCACTGACGGTTCTTACGAAGCAGTTATAGTATACAAAATACAACTTCGTAAAGAATAACAGGATCATAATCAAGCGAGAGCTTCAGTGCTTCCAGGAGGATGAACTCGACCTCATCTGACACGTAATGACGAGTCTGTTTTGCTGTGAGTTGACTGGTTCATGAAAGGTCATTGTAGTACTGTGAGTTATGATAAGTCAAAGTGTGTTACAGTCATATATGTTGGGTTATGGTAAGCTGCCATGGGTACGATTCTGGAGCATGACGGTACTACCCTGGAACACGACGGTACGATCCTGGAGCATGATGGTACCCACTTGAAGTACGACGGTACGACGTTACGGTCCTTGAGCTCGACGGTACGGTATCTTGGCCATGAGATACGTTCCTTAATGTCATATTGCGTATACAAAAGGCATTCTTGATCTTTAAAGCATTCCTTATCATCTCTGTGCTTCATAGGCACAAAATTGGACAAACGCAACAAACAAACTCTACCACATTAGACTTGGTGTTTCATCGACGCATATTGATAATTAATTACTTAATTAATTAGTTAATTAAACGTTTGATCTTCGAACTTCAAACGCATAACATGAATGGAGCTGCCTGTATGAATCCTTGCTTATAAAATCATACTGAATTGTCAGCTCACATAAAAAAAGAGAGGATTCCTACATCGCTCCATACATTTTTAGCCACGGATACGATTATCATAACGTACTTGTCAGTTCGTTATCGGCTGTGTGTATAGACTTTACCAAAGCCTTTTGTTACACGACAGGACAACTGACTGATTGTTCAGATCATTAGTAATGTCCACCTCACTCACGTCCTGCTGACTGTCCAGGGAGATGATCAGGTCTAACGTCAGCATCAATGACGGTGCTCAGGGAGTTTGTGATGTCTAACGTCAGCACTGCTGACTTCTCCAGGGAGATAATGATGTTATGTTTTGGTCTAATATAACTTTGGAGAAGTTGCTGATGATCTGCAGTTTGAATTCCTTCTCCAGTTGGCGTTACCACAGAGTTCACCTCTTGTCTGGCGAGGCAAACACCATATACACCAGCTAATGTAAAGGCACTAGATCCACTATCAAGAATGCTGTTGGAAGCCAGTCCAGCTCGTGGCCAGTCGTAATGGTAGATGAAAAGGAAATATAAACCAAAAGAGGTTGCTGGAATTGAATCCTATTAGAAGTAGGATAAAGGCTTTTGAGAAGGATGAGAGATCGGTTCCGTCAGTCTTTGTGGTGAGAAACTTGGAGTTGTGGATGACTATAGGTATCTATAAGTGAAGGCCAGTGAGGATGGTAGTGAGATATAAGATTAGTCTGCTAAAAAAACTAACACAACCTAACTTACATACCTCAATTTCATTTTGTCTGATTTAAGAGCATATAGTTCTACTTCTTGGGAGTATCCACAGAGGGTTTCCTTAAATCAGAAGGTATTTTCCATTCAGCCTCTCTCATAAAATGTCCGTGCCAGCTTTTTATATAGCATATGGTGCTCTTTTATTGTTCTTTTCCTATTTGCTGAAGTGCCCATGGGATTAGTAAGTGGGGAGGAGCCTTTCTCCCTCACTCTCTTGTTACCATGTATATAGATTAGGAGTATAGGATACCATTACTGTCCTCCATTGCATACCCTCGTCATAAAGCATCAAGTCGTCAGTCATCTGGTTTCATAACATCCTTTCAAGATTTTTATTCTCCTTCGTCCTTGTCGCCAGGTCATCCTCACACGTCCTCCTGCTTCCTCTTAGCCTTACACTCCTTCCGCCCTCTCCTTGTCTTGCCTCCTTTATCTTCCTTCCTTCCCTCCTCCTTCAGATCTCCTCCTCCTCTTCCTCCTCCTCAGGGCCAGCCCGGACGGGCCTCTAGAGAGGGATCACCAGGGTTCTCATCGGTCACAACAGACGCCCCGTTCGTGCCTGGTCCTGATGCCACCACTGTGTATGCACACCTCACTCTCCTTCATCGTTATTCATTTACATATACCGAGCGTTAGCAGGTGTTAACTATGGCTATTTGTCTAAATGTGGACGTGTGTGAGCATACTGATGTGTGAGGCTTGAGGACAATTGGGTGAGGCTCGGGGATGGTAGTGTGAGGCTTGAGGACGGGAGTGTGAGGCTCGGGGATGGTAGTGTGAGGCTTGAGGACGGGAGTGTGAGGCTCGGAAATGGTAGTGTGAGGCTTGAGGATGGAAGAGTGAGGCTCGGAGATGGTGTGTGAGGCTTGAGGACGGGAGTGTGAGGCTTGGGGATGGTAGTGTGAGGCATGAGAATGGCAGTGTGAGGCATGATACACTAGTACACTTGCAATAGTTGTATGTAGACAGGATAGAGAAGCAGAAGGATCGCTCTCACCTACACCTATAAGTGAATACAGAATAGCAAAGCAGAAGGGTCCTCCTTTCCAGTTACTGTAGTAAGATACAGGGCAGTAAAGATATCCTCCCGACTGAGAAATTGTAGTGAAGTAGATAGCGTTTCCTCCCTACACACACCACTGTAGATGGCAACACGATAGTGGAGAAAAAGGCTCATTTCCCATGACTGTGGATGGGTATAGGATAGACCAGTAGATGGCTCTTCCCCACACACCAATGTAGATGGAGATAGGACTGTAACGTTGAAGGCTCCTTCCCCACCCACCATTCCATCCGGTTCATAAATTGGCAGGAAAACAACACACACACACACACACACACACACACACACACACACACACACACACACACACACACACACACACACACACAGATACACATACCCATATCCTTATATGAATATATGCAAATCCATTTTGCATCATAACTTCACTTGTGTATTTCTAAACATTTCACCAGTCTTGTTCCGGACATATATGCCAGTCTCTTCCTACATCCAGACCAGTCTATGTATGTCCCTGTATTTACTTAGCTATCCACAAATTTCACGATCTTCGTTTTCTTTGCTTTCGTCAATAAATGAAACAAGCTGATAATGATTTTCTTATCGGTCAACCTAACATTATTTCTTATTTTCTTCCAATGTATTCCCAAAGGTGATAGCTTCGCTCTCTCTCTCTCTCTCTCTCTCTCTCTCTCTCTCTCTCTCTCTCTCTCTCTCTCTCTCTCTCTCTCTCTCTCTCTCTCTCTCTCTCTCTCTCTCTCTCTCTCTCTCTCTCTCTCTCTCTCTCTCTCTCTCGTCTTGGAAGCTCTGGCAAAAGATAAACCCACGTATACGATCGGAACCCTTGTTGGTCACGGAACTTCCTCCAATACCCTCCCCCAACACGCCTTTTCCCCCCAACTCCCCATCATGTCTTTTTTTTGTATTCGTTTTCTTTTTGTAATACATATAGAAAAATGCCTCGAGCTTTGAGTGCCTGAAATTTATCTTTTCGTTCAGCTGATGTCATATGGTCTTTTTTTTTTGTTTTTGTTTTGTCAAATACTTCAGCGTCAACCAATACAACAGCTTCTCTCACTTAATTTGATTTCGGTCCAGCACAGGAGGGGCTGGTGGGTGGGTTTGTTTCGTTGTTGTGGAGTGGAGTGTGAGGGAGGTCCACTCACGGTGGAGGCTGGTCGACGCAAGTGGGGTGTGAGTGAGGCCCACTCAACGTATCTTGAGTTACGACTTGTTGGCTGATAATTCATTTCATATGCATCATTATCTAAATACTGAAGAGAGACATCGTGTGTTTTCACCGCTTCTTACAAATGTCTTCGTCATATCGCTTTCCATCACAGGGCCACAAAAATGCGGTGATATAAAACTGCACAAAGGCATTGGGAAATTAACGTTTGATGTGTCATATACCTGCTTGCTAGGTATTTGGTCTCTCTCTCGTTCATGAGTCTCATCCCAACCTAAAAGCTAACTACAATACTCACTTCCAGTCAGTGCCCAGACGCTCTCTAGGGGCAGACAGTGACTTGAGATATCAAGTTATGAGTACAGATATCCAGGCACTGTGGAGAATAACTCATCCTCAGTGATGAGCAGCCATTCGTTTTCATTTGACAGCAAAAGAAAATTATACGATGATATAACAATGTGTATGGTTGTTGGTGATCTTCGGAGCTCACAATAAAAAGAAAGGAGAAAGGTTGAAAGCAAGCAGAAGAATGGACAGGATATGATAAATGGAAGGAAGAGAAAAAGAGTGGGACAAAGAAAGCAGAAGAGAGGACAGGATATGATAAATGGAAGGAGGAGAAAAAGAGTGGGACAAAGAGAGATACAAAGTCAGTGGACGGCACACGGACTAGAAAATATAAGGCCGATCCAATGCAGATGTGAGGACAAGAATGCCACAATTAACTTCATCTCAAGTACCTCGAGATCACTGGAGTCTGGGTCATCTCCCTCCGCGTGATACACACACACACACACACACACACACACACACACACTAATATACAATGATTACCGCAACATCATAAGTCATGAACAGTGGTGCTAGGTGGTCATGAACTAACCATGAGTCTGCCATCACTCCCCACGTCAGGGGACAGTGGTGCTGGCTGCCAAAGTGAACAGCCACGACAATGTGATCAGACGACCTGAAAATGACAGCTGATGACCTTTGTTATTGTTTGGAAACTCTGGTCCTGTGCCTTTGTGCCTGGACGCCCTGTCTCCCCTCCGACTCCATCATTTGTGAGGGGAGGATTCACCCTCCTTTATCCATACAGTGGAGAGACTAGCCAGCCAGTCGACAGTTATTTTAGTTTAGCATTTATTGTAACACGAACTGTCACAGGTCCACTTTGGTTTCAACACATTCCTCTCTCTCTCTCTCTCTCTCTCTCTCTCTCTCTCTCTCTCTCTCTCTCTCTCTCTCTCTCTCTCTCTCTCTCTCTCTCTCTCTCTCTCTCTCTCTCTCTGAAAACACAGAAAATAAAAGGCAGGTCAGTGTTAGAAAATCTGAATCCTGTATTGCGTTGAAGAATGTAATAGTTTTTCTTTTTTCTCTTTTTATCCCAATCTCACCAGGTGCCAACCGAGTGTTGCTGCCCGTATTTTTTTTCCGTCTTTTTTTTTTTTTTCCTCTTGCTGGTGAGTGATGGAGTGTGAGGGACCACCGGAAGCCACTCACGGTCGCCGTAACTCACCCGTCTGGTCGGGGTGGGGTGCTGGGTGTGTGTGTGTGTACAGGAGAGGTGTAGGGGACTAGCACCCGTCTGGTCGGGGTGGGGTGCTGGGTGCGTGTGTGTGTGTGTGTACAGGAGAGGTGTAGGGGACTAGCACTTTGCCAGACGGGAGGAATAGCGTAAAAATGTAAGATATTTATCAGGCAAATCTTACGAAGTAATTGTGTAAAGCCAAACGAGAACATGGGGAAAGGGGGTCAACAAATGTTACTAATATGAAAATTAAGAGATTAAGGAGTATTACAAGAAAAAGAGATGTATTGTTCTATGAAAGCTGATAAATATCATAAGTACATCTTAGAAATTGATCTCAAGATGATCAATTATAAAACAACGTAGCTTCTGGTGACACAGTTCCCATGCCTTCTTTTGCTGTTATGGCATCAACATAATATTCATCATATTACAATGTAACATGTGTACAATGTAATGTAACTGTTACAATATCAACAGTGCAGTTGGGAATTTGAGACAGGTTAACTCTGTAACACAGTACCGTTCTGAAAGACCTGACATCATCATTAGACCTGCCAACATTGTTACAAAATACCATGTAGAACCTGACAGCAAAATTAGACCAACCCACATTGTCTCTACAAGTTGTTGGGTCGTTGCTTCTACTCTGTTATCATAATAACCTTTTGAATCTGTGGTCGCTTGGCCCATTTCTCCAACTTCAAAATAATTTAGCCTTCTAGACTTTCGGCTGTTCGAGTTAATAATGCAGTCTGGGGTAGTGTTAAACCTTTCTGAGAGTGATGAACATGAACCTAGCGAAGGTCAAACACAGGCAAACGTAGGAAAACATAGGAAAACATAGGAGAACCCGCACCTATATCTAAGTCATGTGCTTCTCGCACTGTGTTCACGGTAAGAATTTCGGCTCTAACGCAAAATAAAGTGTATTTCCATTAACGGTTATCACGTTTTAGAATTCGCAACGCAGATGCAGTACAGAAAACCGTATGTATATGAAAGTATACACAGAGAGAGAGAGAGAGAGAGAGAGAGAGAGAGAGAGAGAGAGAGAGAGAGAGAGAGAGAGAGAGAGAGAGAGAGAGAGAGAGAGAGAGAGAGAGAGAGAGAGAGAGAGAGAGAGAGAGAGAGAGAGAGATGGTAAGAGCAGATACCAGGGGAGAGAGAATGTGAGGATTGCAGCCGACAGCTTGCTGGCCTGGGCTAAAAGCCACCTTGATATTTTTCGACTCAATAGTGTTTCTCTCGGGCCATTTTAACCCTTCCTCTGCCCAGCCATTACCTCCTTGCATATATCAGCTCGTACTGTCTCGCTCTTATGTTTAGATGACTTTCTCTCCTTCAGTACCTGTGATGAGGTCCTTCGGTTCAACCGACATTTAATTGCAGACGGCGAGGAATAAGACTCGGTATAGAAGGGCATTATGGATCGCGTAGGATGTACAACCATAAGTCCTATAGAGCCTTGTGGTTCTTGTGGGATGTACAGCCATAATTCTTATAGAACCTTGTGGTTCTTGTGGGACGTACAACCATAAGTCTTATAGAACCATATGGATCTTTTGGTATTTACAACCATATGTCTTGTAGAACCTTATGGATCTTTTGGTATTTACAACCATAAGTCTTATAGAACCTTATGGATCTTGTGGGATGTACGACCATAAGTCTCATAGAACCATATGGATCTTTTGGTATTTACAACCATATGTCTTGTAGAACCTTATGGATCTTTTGGTATTTTCAACCATAAGTCTTGTAGAACCTTATGGATCTTGTGGGATGCACAACCTCAGCATTATCGTGCCATGTCGACATACTGATATCCACGGATTGTTTTAGAGGCCAATGGAAGATGGTTGGCTGGTTGTTTTGGTATGTATGTTCCTCAACTACCAGGGGTCATTTAAGCTGTCACCGTCAAGGTTAATCCACCAAACAGTATTATTTTTTAATGTATTCTTCGGGTGACATATCCCCCATCACACCCTTTGAGAAGGCAGACGCTTTTGCTATATATACATGGCTCATGGGAGTAGATAAAAGAGTCATGTGTAATATGTAGAAACCTAAAATTGTAAAACCAAATTTGGGTACTATGAAGATTCACACATGATAAAAATCAATAACTTCATTACTTACAGTGGATAGGAAAGAGAAATTAATTAGGCAATAAAATGACCATATTCATGACCATTTAGTATCAACATTCTCTTGGGCTATAAGACCCTCATAAGATATACTTCACCGCACTCTTAAATACTTCTTACTGAAAACAATTTAATTACATGATTTTGATATGCAGTTCATGAATTCTGCCTTTCAAGAGGTGTATTATATGATATTAAAGAAGGGAAAATCTAAGCTTACTACACCTGTGACGTAGATATGCCATTCCAAGACAGAAGACAATAATTGAATCCCGGAAAATACAATTTCATTTCCTTTAGTGTGATGGTATTGCTTATATATTTCCCTCATTATTGGTGATCTAGCACAGTCAAAGTATGTTTTGTTCCTGAAGTTTTAATTGGAAACATTTTTGTTAGACAACGAAAGAGAGAAGAAGGGATGGTGTGACTCACCTCTGTGAATGTAACAAAGAAAGATCCATAGATTCATCAAGTTACGTTACAAGGGTCAGGGTAATACCACCTCTGGCCACCACTAACCACCACTTGGCTCCGCCACGTAAACCTTTTAAAGAGGCAAGTTGGCCTCAGGTGAGCCAGTGTCTCCAGGGGACGGAGGTCGTAATGCATGGCCTCATAAGTTGTAAAGTCTAACACGAAGCAGCCAGCCAGCCAGCCAGCCAGCAAGCTATATCCTCAACCCAACCTACAGAAGCAATGTTGCAGCAAACTTTACCTTGCCCAGGACTCGTAATGTCTACCACCTTACTGCAGAGAACTTGTTACCAAATACCTTGAAAGTTTATGCTGAGTTTACAGGAAAGTTGATGCTGAGTTTACAGGGAAGTTTACCTGGTGTGCTATTGGTTTGTGTTTATCTTGGGATGTGCTTCATTAACGGTCGGGGCTGTGTTGTGCGCTGGAGTTTGTCTGGGTTGGGGACTATCTACAACTAGGTTGTGCGCTGGGGTTTGGCTGGGCTCTGCATGGTCTACGATCAGGTTGTGTTCCAAGGTTTGTCTGGGCTGGACATGACGACCGATCCTGCATGTTATCCACTGTCGTGTGATGATTGGACTGGTCCGACACTATCGTCGATCTCGCGCCTCAGGTCCCTCAGGATCTGGTCTTTATACTTGCGTCACAACGTCACATTCACGACGACCTGGCTTCTGCAGAAGGACCTTCAGATGGTCCAGAAATAAGGCTTATATATATATATATATATATATATATATATATATATATATATATATATATATATATATATATATATATATATATATATATATATATATATATATATATATATATATACATATGTAAAGTTGCAATAAGCAACTTTATTCAGGCACAGAGAATCACAGAAATACACATCTGAAAAGCTAAGTAAATGAATAAACAGATATTACGATTTCTTTTAGAAATACGCACATAAACTTTCAGACATAAACTGTGAGTACTTACCAGGTTCATAAAATGTGAACCTACTTTGAAACAAACAGAGAAATATGAACAGAAACATTTGCTAAATGATCACCTCTGACTTTTGCTTTTTCTTCTGGGTACAAAAATAAGAAAATTATTCAAGTAAATACCTTTATGAGAATGTGCATATTATATGTGACGAGAAAGGAAAGCACTGTCGAAATCCCATGGCAGGGAGGAGTCTAGTAATAACAAGGGAATATTATGGAACCCTTCATCACTTTTACAGCGGCATTAAAATGATTCAATTAAATCTAAATGAAAGTCACAGAGCAAGGAATTACGGTGTCAATCATTTAGACAAAGTCAAGGTAGATGTGTGACAAACACGACAGGAAAATACTACCTATTATCGTAGCTAAATGATACTCTCGGACGCTAAGGTTAGAATATTTCTCTTTGCATTTTTTGTCAGAATCCACCTGTACAGAAGATAACATTTGGCAGCTCAATGATATGGACAAGTTGAGGATTGTGAGGATCTGTATATGAGGAGATGTTGTGGGAAGAGTGCTCAGGGGCCACGCACAGGATGTATGAGTTTGTGTCAGGGCGTATGACTGTGTATGAGAGGTGAATGAAGGTTTTTGTACGCCTTGGAGGTTTCCTAAAACAAGGTGAGCGTCGAAGAGCGTTAATGGAAAGATTGGTATAGAAGGGTGCACATGGAAGACGTGTGTGTGTGTGTGTGTGTGTGTGTGTGTGTGTGTGTATGTGTGTGTGCGTGCGTTGACTAGAAAAATAAGAAGGAAGAAATAAAATACAGCATTCGTAAAGAAAAAAGACACGCAAGGATACGCAAGCACAAGCTTAAATAAAAATCCTATACGTAAAAAATTTTAAAAGTTAAACATATCTCTTTTTCCGCCGGAGCACAGCGCTGGCAAACAAATGCGTTAGTTTTGTTAGCAGTAATGCCGAGACAATTCTTTGAAAGACTAAAGAAAAATCCATTGTTCATATACTCCCAAGTTGGTCTGGCCTCACACAATGGCTACCACAGTGAAGCAGACACACGAACCTCAACCTGGATATACTTCCCTCTGCTACAGACACTTTTACCAGTGGGATTAATGTGGGCAAACAAAACCTCCGTCACCTTCCCCCACCGTCTGCCACTGTGAGTACACATCTCCGCCACCTACTCCGTTGTCTGCCACTGCTAGCAAAAAACACCTCCTCCTCCTCCCCCGCCATCGAAGTATTCATAGGTAGGGAACACACACACACACACACACACACACACACACACTCTTCTCTCTTCCCTTTCTTTTTATCCCTCGTTCCCACACGACCTCCTCTTGTCCTCTCCTCATCAGTCTCCGCCATGTACTTGAGGGAACATGCAGCTGTGATTGTAGCCGGGCGGACGACCCACCCCACCAGATGGACCTGGCCAAGAGTTATGGGGTCATGTCCTCGCCGCTCTTACTGGCTTCTACGCTCGTTGGGCCGAGCTTCATCTGGCCGAGGGATTGGGTGGCGTGTGTGTCGGCCATCCCGGCAGGAGTTCATCACACCGGAGCCGTCTGAGTGAGGGGGCTCTGGTGCCAAGGGGATACCAGGTAGGTCCTGGCCATCTAAGGTGGTCACAGTGTCTGCTGTGTTAGGGATAATGGTATTGTCTGCACGTTAGCGTGTGATGCTACGTGGACGGTCGTGTGTGGTGCTGCCTGGACGGTCGTGTGTGGTGCTGCCTGGACGGTCGTGTGTGGTGCTGCCTGGACGGTCGTGTGTGGTGCTGCCTGGACGGTCGTGTATGGTGCTGCCTGGACGGTCGTGTGTGGTGTTGTACTGAGGATCATGTATGATGCTGTTCGGAGGATCCTACGTGATATTCTATGGTGAGTCATGTGTAGTGGTGGGCCTGAAGGGTCGTGTGTGGTGTTGTCTGGTGGGGCGTTTTCCATGCCAGAAACAGTACACGTCACCTTCCACACACTGGTCCGTTAGCCTCGTCAAGGGGTCTTCTGAACCTCTGCCCGACGCTAAACTGGCCCCTCCTTCCTCACTCCCTCGCCTGGACGATTCTCCAGCGTTTCCCCACTGCTCATCTATATGCAAATTACCGCTCATGTATGCTCCTGAAAATTGTGATTACCGGAGTTCAAAGAAGCTCAGCGTTGAAAGAATTTCATTTGAATACATGTTTGGATCGGCTTGAGTGTCCTTTTCTAAAAGATGAGCAGGCATCTTAAGCTAAGGTCTCGAATCTCTTATTCCACCGTTTTATCTTCTTTGCTCCATCTTTCAGTATCATTTTTCTTCCCAGTACCAACAGTAGTTAGGAGGGACTATGTCACGTCCTGAAGCAATCTGTCTTGGTAAATATTTATACCCATGACTGCAGCTTCCAACGTAAAAAGAAAAGAATTATATGATATGCTGGAGTATAACAGTAGTTTAACTTTCATGCAAATACGATAACAAAGATTAATTCACACAAAACATTGCTTGCTTCTGCGTAATAAATCTTACCCTAAGGAAATTACTGCGTCCTTTGAGCTGCGTCATTATAATGTTCACCAGATGTGAACATCTTTCATGATAGGAACACATCCGGTGCTCATGTATTCCGTATTCATTGCGAGGGCTCGAGAGTTGTCCATCTCTCTCCAGGATGAAAGTAACCGTGGCGGGAAAGAGAGACCTAAGTAATCGATCATTTGACTGTGTCGTTGCCCTTCATAGCTTTAGTAAGGGAAGATGGATGACGCATGTCTCTCCTCAGCTTTGAGCACTTCTCCATAGCTGCCTGGCTGGGACGATAAGCACCACTACTCCTCACTAGACAGTTTCAGATTATAGAAACTAATCTACCCAGAGACCATCCTTCCTCTAGAGGCAGCTTCCCGGAATTATCTTGGCCTCAAACGCAGATGATAGCGCATTTTCACCCAGTTTGTGGCCTCCTGAGCAGTAAATAGCTCCCTGGGGGAGCAAAAAAATTACCGGGGGTGGGAGGCAGTTCCGTCCCTCTGCCTTCACGGGTGAGGCAGTCAGGCGTGCAAGAAGAACAGGAAGGTTCACAAGAGCAAAGGTGAGGGACCTTCCTCCGGATGATGAGTTCTAGGAACAGCGGTGAGGCAGGTAAAACTGCGCAGACGTGGGGAGTGAGGGAAGAGCGAGGATACCGGTGGATGAAATGGAGAGAACTGAATCTCTCTCTCTCTCTCTCTCTCTCTCTCTCTCTCTCTCTCTCTCTCTCTCTCTCTCTCTCTCTCTCTCTCTCTCTCTCTATGTATATATATATATATATATATATATATATATATATATATATATATATATATATATATATATATATATATATATATATATATATATATATATATATATATATATATATATATATATATATATATATATATATATATATATATATATATATATATATATATATATATATATATATATATATATATATATATATATATATATATATATATATATATATATATATATATATATATATATATATATATATATATATATATATATATATATATATATATATATATATATATATATATATATATTATATATATATATATATATATATATATATATATATATATATATATATATATATATATATATATATATATATATATATATATATATATATATATATATATATATATATATTTGTTTATTTATTTATTTACTTATTTATCTATTCATTAGTGCGCGTGTGGGTGTTTGTGTGTGTGTGTCTGTGAGCGTACGCAAGTATATCTATGTTTTCTGTAGTGACAACAAACTGCTATATTAATTTCTCATGTTATTAGTTTTCTTTTCCAAGTAAAGTTCGTTGTCACTTATGTAATCAAAGTTTACCCTTTCAAGTGAACTAGAAAAGCCAATTAACTCTCTTGCCATCACACATGCATTAATATGTTTTAATGTAAATTTTCTTTTTTTTTTTTTTGAGGGGGAAGAATTCTTTGTTAACCATTCTCCTTTGGCCCTGGAACGACCCAAAGCAGGAAATATGAGTCAACTTTCAAACACTAATTATCTGTACATTTTTCAATAGAATTTTGATTCACTTATTACCTGACTGAAGTGAAATCATGTAAAAATTAGATTAATTTTTCAACAGCTGTTCTACATCACAGGAATCCAGAAGCCTCACTTTTTCATAGATATTTGGAACTTTTACCATGATGCTGATACGATTACCTGTGTCATGTAAGGATGTATGATCACAGTCATTTGACAGCATCAGCCACTGAGGTAATAGCACTATATTCTCACTATTTTATCTATTTATTTTTTTGAGGTTTCTGCTCTTATTACGCCATGTCTAGTGTGGTGCATGTATAAGTTGGTAGGAAGATCGCTTGTAGTAGATGAGTAGTTTACCTCGTGGCAGTGTAATATAAAATGGTATTTGGGTAGTTCAGCTCATTGAAATGGGTTACGTCACTAATGGTCTTTTATGGGTTAATGTCCTCTTGGAAGGTAGACAGGTTGTCGAACCACAGTTTGACGGTGGAGAAGGCGAGATGAGTACACCTGGAGGCGTCCTCGAAGCCACACACCAGACTCTCATTCCTGGGTTGCCACTCATGCGTCTAGAGTAGCCAAGAGGATGTGGTGCAGCTGTCATCGTATAGTAGGATCTTGATCCTCTATTGGACCACTGAGGACCCGTAACTTCCTTCTCTATCTTTGATGAGCTGCAGGTGAAATGCACTGGACGGGTAAATGATAAAGAAAAAAAATGTAGGAAGTATATATGAATGAAACCTATGATGAAATTTTTTTATGATCGCTAACGATAGGGGAAGATGAATCACCAGTTCCCTTAGACTGTTAGAGACACCGTATATATATATAATCATAATAGTGAAGTGCTTCCCATAAAGCACAAAATCTTAAGTTCGGTGGGGCGTACAAAGTGCTACGACAACTGTAAACACTTTACTGTAAGAGCGAAATATGAGTTTGGATATCCGTAGAGATTTCGTTTTGTTAGAGACATACAGACCGATGAACACGTATATATATCATTATATACCAATGAATTTCTGTTGTTATTCTAGTATTTTCTATTGTTTTACTAATAAAGTGGATATCAGAACACTACGTCGCTTCAATTAGTTCCTGGGTGAGAGTGTGCCCTGAATATTGCATTGCGGTAGTGAAACGTGGCTTGACTTACCCGTAGAGTTTTTCGACGTATTTCAAACCTGGGTTATTTGTCCGTAGAGTTTTTGTCGTGTTGATGAAATATGGTTCGGCGTTCTGAGTTTGTGTGTTGATATAATGTAAGTTAATATATATATAGGTTAGACTTACTATCATTTTTAGGGAAGTAAGGGGTGGCAGGTCAGTAGATTTCTTGTCCATAGAGGTGACTGTATAACTGCTGGCAGTAAATATTACGCCTTGTGTTTGGTTATATATAAGTGTGGGGTCAAGGCAGGATAAATGTATAACACAGAGGCTTAGGGTACGTGGTATCCTTCATCATGAGACTAATGGTACATGGTACCCTTTAACATGGGCTTAATGGTAACTGGACCACCACTGGTCTTAGTAATTAATGGATAGACGGGAGCCCAGCATAAACTTCCACCGGATAGGGATTAATACTTTTGATAGATGATGTTACCCTCCATTAATCACCTTTGGAGTATATAAACTGCACCCGTTTTTATAAGGGGGAAAAAAAGGTAGAAAATGAGTTCCAGTAAAATCATGCACGTCTTCCGCTCTCTCTCTTACACACCGGGCTATGTGTTTTTTCTTCATTTTCGTGCAAAATGAGCGTGACCTACAACACACATATATCATGAATCTATCACCAGTCTCTCATTACAGTGGGGTTCAAAAACAGGATATCTTTCATGTAGTGTACAATATACACACACACACACACACACATATATATATATATATATATATATATATATATATATATATATATATATATATATATATATATATATGTGTGTGTGTGTGTGTGTATAAATATATATATATATATATATATATATATATATATATATATATATATATATATATATATATATATATATATATATATATATATATATATTCCATTACAGTCTTATTCCTTTGGTTTCTTTTTATTTGAGATTCAACCAGTCTGTGTCACATTAACGCAAGTGATAATGTTTTACATAACTGACTTATACGAAGACTAACTATTCTCGTTACGTCTCATTTCATTAAGGAGGTTTGACTAGGTTTGGTGACCTCAAAACCCGCCTACCTTTTTCTTATCTATTTATTTTTTCGTGTATCATTCATTGTTTGATAAAGAGAACCAATTCACTCGAGTGTAGTAACAAACGGTTCATCACCAGTTTGACTGTTTCATCGTCTTTTAAATTCCCCTCCACTTCCTCCTAGCCCCACCGTTGCTTCTTTTCCTCTCTCCTCCATCTTCTATATTTCCAAGTCTTCACATCCCATATTCTCAGCCCATCTCTCTTAATCATTCGAGTCTTCACCTCACACAGTCTTTGCTGCTAACTCTCCTCATCAAACGCCTTTTCTTTTTATCTCCGCGACAATTCTTTCCTCACCAACTTATATCTTCAGTAACATCTTGTCCCCACCAACAATGGGGGCCACATTCATTTTACTACGTCTTTACCATCTAAAAGATAAGTATCCTTTAGACCCCTTCAAGTAATACATGTTTTAAGGAATTTAACTCGAGTGGTGTGTAACTGGAAGCCGCCCATCTGCTGGTGATCAGTTATCCTGAACTTAATTTCAATATTGGTTAACGTTAAGAGACCCATCGGTACATTGTGTCTCCCCCGTCATAGCATGACACTCCCACCCGCTCACTATTAATTGGTTTGTGTTGGAAGGTCTGTCGATGCCAGTATTATCAGGATCTGTCACACAGGAGGGCCTGAGATAGGCCTAGTGCCGACCTAGAGGTATTGGAATCGAATGGATATGGTACCGGTATCTATCAGTGAGTCTTCATATAGGATCCTTTCAATCATATTCTGAATGTGTTGTAGTCTTATGGTCGTGTGTCCACACACACACACGAACGTGTCCAGTGCCAAAGCTTGGTGTTAAAGGTCGACACAGGACACCTTTCAAGGTCTTGTTGTTACTACAATTTCATATGGTGTTCATGCAAATCTGAACAAAGGCCATTTCTCATAACTTTCAAGGTTTTTTTTTGTGGAAAACGCTAGAAAATCTCTTTTTATAAAGTCATTTTATCCCACGCAAACACCGGATATGCAAGCTTGAATTACCATGTGTAAAAGCCGTGAAGGCTTCAGCTTTAGCCATCAGCTTCGGTTGGATCAAAAAAAAAAAAAAGAATATTAATTCCCTCACTGCCACAACATTCCGATTCTGGTTTATCTCATGACGTAAAGAGAGGCCAACTAATTTCCACGACCGTCGTTACCCAAATGATGTGAAAACGGCGAGTAATTTTCACGGTCCTCGTTACCCTGGGGTCATAAATGTCGTTTCCAATTAGCCAGTCATTACAAAGTTTGACCGTAAAAAGTTTGACAGACCTTTGACTTGTCCATCTATACTGTGATGTATTTTGTTTATGGGGAAAAAGTTATTTTTCATAGCGGTCGTTGGGTAGTTAACTAGTAGACTAGTGTTAGTTTATAAAAGTGCAACAACCCTGTCAGACTGCTTGTTGTACAATGGGGGGAAGGGGGGGGAATAAGTTATCTTTACATTAAACAATGTTATAATGGTGGTGTCATCGTATTCATAGAAGTGGGTTATCTTACAAAGCCAAGCGGTGTTACTAAATGGGATTATAGTGAAAGCTAAGGATCTGCAATCCCACACAGAGGGTTAAATATCTGGGATGTTAATCTATCACAGAGGAAAGGATACAGGAGATAAATGCTGTTTTTATAAACAATTTAACGACCATAGGTAGTTGTTATCGTATGCAAACGATTGTAAACGATAATGGTTACAAATGATTGCGATAAAGAACAGAAGGAGAGAGTTGTCATCATAGCAATAGAAACACATCTTAACAGAAATGACAGGTCAACAAGAAAAGGAAAAATAGATAATCACTGATACAGGTAGACGTAGTGATATGATGCCACAAAGTAGACAAAACAAGTAAGGTGTGCTGTTCTCATGGATATAGTCCTTCATTCAAAGTCTAGTCCTTCATTTCTATTATCAAATCTACAATATATCTAGTTGTTAATTATATCATAAGCTTGTCTAAATTCGCCTGTGCCCAATGTAGTCTGTGCATTAATATAAGGACTGACTGAAGTGATAGGGAAAGATGTAAGTGACCATCAGAACTATGTGTTTAACCAATCAGAACTCAGTAAAAGGATGAAGAGAATGGCTGTTGTTATCGTCTAGGTGATTAATGGCACTCACAGGTAGATAACTATTGCTGGCTTGTTTAAAACATAGGAATAACACTAATCGTAATATGAGGAAGTGATATAAGGGTAGACTTTGAATGATATTCTGTTATCATAACACTTGCATCCTAGCTTTACCTTGTTTGGTATAGTTTGTGGCACTTCATATCTAGGAGCATCTGTAGACTTATTGCTAGTTCAGTGGATGAAACAACCAGTGTCCTTTCGCAAGACATGACGGTTCGTGATTAGGAAGAGCACTGATGGCACGCCACTAGAGCGGTATGAACTATTCACGGGCATCGTGTTGGTCTATTGTTGTCTTCATGACGTCAGGCACACCGTGAAGTCAGAGCCACCCAGGACTGCTGACTTTAGCGGTTGTTGAGTTCACTAAACATGTGTTCAATTTTCTTTAACTTAGCAATGCTAGTTATGAGTCACAAATAGATAATGATACAACATCTATGTCTTCCCTTCATCTGTGTATCACACCTGATACTAACGCGTGCCACCTCACCTTGCATCCTTCTTGGCCCCAGGGACTCACACATTAATATTCCCTTCCCCTTCCCTCAGCCTCCTTCACCTCTCGCGTTGGTCAAAGATCTTGTTCACTTCCTCAGCAGGAGACAGTATGGTACCCTACTCTCTCTCTCTCTCTCTCTCTCTCTCTCTCTCTCTCTCTCTCTCTCTCTCTCTCTCTCTCTCTCTCTCTCTCTCTCTCTCTCTCTCTCTCTCTCTCTCTCTCTCTCTCTCTCTCTCTCTCTCTCTCTCTCTCTCTCTCTCTCTCTCTCTCTGAGACTCGCAGTCATTACTGACATTCCATGTTTATCGGCCCATCTCTGGTCATCAATATTCACCCACCAAACATGAATATGCAAATGGGTATAATTTATGCTGCTATGTCAGTCCTACGAGGCAGTGAATAACAAAATTGTTCGGAAATGGTAACATTTCTTTCAGCACAATTAACGAAATTCTTTGTTGGAAGAGAAACCCCGAATAATATTCTAGTATATTGTGGGTTATTACTATCTAATTGTTTTAGTTATATAACCTTTACTGTAGCAGTGATCCATTCCTCTGCACGGAAGGTCATTATTGCTATCCTATATAAATGGTGATTCATTTTCCGGTCCTAATGGCCCAGTCTTTTCAATTCAATGTCATTCCCACCATAATGATTTAATGATACAAAATCCTCTCGGCCATCTATTATCTATCATTACTATTCGTATCGTCCTCTTTGAGGCTTAATGAAGCCTGTCCGTCGTAATTGCCCATTCTTGCCCATTAATGACCAATATTACCATCCTGCATCGACGATATAATAACCTCCCGGTCATCATCCTTATTACGTTCTTGTAAATCTAGTTGTAATCTATACCCAAATTTCTTGATGACAACACTTGACAATAACCTGACATGCACGTGTGTATTACCAGATAGCCACGGTCTTTATCTTCAATCCTGGGAAATCTTGCTAAACATGTTCCCCCTTCTCGATTAAGTCGTCGTCAGACCACTGTTCAACTCCCACGTGTAATCAGACTCGAAAAAATTAGTGATGTTATGTATCGATTGAGAGGTACATGTTATATACGTCGAGTAACGCGAAAGTGTACAAAGTTGTATTAGGTAAAGGAATGAGACATTGGAGAGTTAGGATAGATTTAGGAATTTTCACTGCAGGTTATGCTACAGTGTGTCTCTCGTATGAAGCAATGTAGCTCTCTATATAGATGTTCAATGTACTTTGTAGCAATGTGTCGTCAGACACATTGCTAAGTGACACGTCTCTGAAAAAAAAGAAAAGAAAAAAAATAGAAATATATATATATATATATATATATATATATATATATATATATATATATATATATATATATATATATATATATATATATATATATATATATATATATATATATATATATATATATATATATATATAAAAACTGAAATAACTATAACTTAAATGCATTTCGTCGTTTGGCGTGCTGAAAAGTTGACATAAGAATCTAAATTGAATGTCAAGAATTAGTTCATGAAAGATTCTTTGTATACTCTAATCGTTTAGAATCCATCCTCATATAGTGAAATGACCTCAGCATCTGGCAGCCTGGTCTGTACAATCTGAGGTCAAGGGAACGGCTTCCCTGTGGTCTACTGACGTAGTCATTGATCCAGTCTTGTATAGAATCACGGTAGTGAGTGAGGCCTCAATGTCTAGTCCCACATACAATTAAGTCAACATTTACACGTAATAGATATGGGACATGAGGCCAACCCGTTAACCTAACGTATAGCTGGATATATAAACAACTTTTATATGTTGCAGTCATTTTAGGAAACCTTTCTACTGATTTTATGTTGGTGTTGAAAATTTTGGTCGTATACATGCCTTCTGATCTTTCCAAACGAGAAATCATGTATCAGTCGGTTTCATAGTTTGGAGGGGAGTCGAGTCCCTCGGTTATAACAGAGTAAACCTATCCCAGAAAACGTATTCGGAAACTATCATTCATTCACGTAGAACATGATGAAATACTGATCACGTCGTGAAAGAATCATTTACATGGGCGAGTTAGCAAGGGTTTAACGTCAACAATGGTTTGCCTATTCACCACCATAGCATTGTTCCCTACAAGGCCAGGCACGGATGCTGTCTCCAGGCTGGGAGAGATACATGCATTTTATCCTCCGAATATATACTGTGATACTGTGGATTTTTCTCCTCTTTTTTTCTGTGTATGTTATGCATGAAACCAGTACATAATGTATGGTTGGTTTACCCTGCACCCCTCCATGAATAATGGCTTGATTCTCTGAAAATAAAAAAAATCGTGCTACATGCCGGATTTCGAATTGTCCAAATATATATATATATATATATATATATATATATATATATATATATATATATATATATATATATATATATATATATATATATATATATATATATATATATATATATATATATATATATATATATATATATATATATATATATATATATATATATATATATATATATATATATATTTATATATATATATATATATATATATATATATATATATATATATATATATATATATATATATATATATATATATATATATATATATTTCAAGGTAAGGTTATAGAGAACAATATATAGGGAGGCGCTGGAGGCTTGAAAGAAGGCACTGCCTGGTATCAAGCGAACCAGAGGAAGAGGATTTTGGGAGAGATGAGCCAGAGGGATGGGTTTCTGGAAGAGATAGATCAGAAGGAGAGGTGGAATAGAAGGCAAGGACACTGGAAGTAGGGAGGCCTAGTGGGAAAAGACTCTAGGAAAGATGGACTAGAGGAAGAAGACTCCAGAAGAGCGTCGAAGAGAGTGGCAGGTAAGACATGGGAGTGTGGATAGTGGAGGGAAGGAGGAGGAGTGCAGGAAGGGGTTATCAGAAGCTGACAATGGAACATTATAAGGTACAGAAGATGACACAGATAGACGGGTAATTACCTTGATGAGAAGAAGGGAGAAGACGAAAGACTAGAAGGGGAAGTGAAGAACATATCAATTAATTATAGGTGAAGAATCCGTGGATAAGGTAGACTAGAAAAGAGGGTGAAGTAATAGGATAAGGGGAAAGAATAGTTACCCAAAGAATTAGATGGAATTAAGAGTGTGTTATCACTCGTAATATAGAGACGGCATGGAAGAAAGTCTAGAATATCCTGGTCACTGTCTCACAGAAAAGGTTTTCCTCATATGTACATCCTCTCTTTCTCTCTCTCTCTCTCTCTCTCTCTCTCTCTCTCTCTCTCTCTCTCTCTCTCTCTCTCTCTCTCTCTCTCTCTGGCTGTTTGACATCAGGTGTCCGTGGCCGAGTTTGACATCAAGCGTCTGTTGTAGTTGCTAATGAGGCTTCAGATCAATTTCCTTTGAGTTACTTGTGAAGGTTCAACACACCACACCGAAGCGTGTAGCTTCAGTGTATGTGGTTGTGTTGTTACGTGTCAGAATTGATCTACAAAGTCAGGTGTTGCCAACATATTTTCCGACAGTCCGAGAACAAGAACACAGCTCAAAATCTTGTAAAAGTAGGAAAACTTTCTGTATCCCTAAACCTTAAGAGGGAGAGAGGCAAATGTGTTACAAATCCCCAGCAAAAAGGGTGAAGTTCACATTGAAGGTCATTTGTGTGGGTGGACACGTTCAAGGGAACACCCAGGTCCTCGCTGGGAGTTCAGTGGTCATTCGAAGTCTGGCTGGAAGGGTCATTGTAAGCGTCGTAGCAAGAGCCTTACTTCCTCTATCGCTTTATCTTACACTTCCCCTCCGACCCACGCCATTACACACCAAAATATACATGATTTTAAGCTGATTTTTTTTTCGTAGTGGCAACGGTAAGGGAAAAAGAGGAGGAAAAGAGAACTGAGTTTTTTTTTGCTGTGGTGTTTGTAAGGGAAGAAGAGGATGTAAAAAGAATTGAGAGAGGAGGGAGGGAAATATTAGAAAAGACATTGCGTGGAAAAAGTGTGGGAAATGATGCAGAAAAAGAATGAAAGGGAACTAATTGAAAAGGAATGCAGTTGGCACATAGCTGTGAAAAGTTACAAATATATTTAACCGTGCATTACTTTCTGTAAATCAATCTGTCTCATGATGGAAATGTATAGATACATATACTAGGTAGACAGACATGTTCCCAGTGACAATCTGTTATTGCAGCTGATACCTCTCTTAATGATTGCTTGGTCAGACAATTTCTAATGAGTGTTTTGCACTGACAAACTTCCTAATGGCTGTTTGACCTAGCGTTCCACACCGAGATAGATTCTGACGCCAACACTTTTCATAATCCCTGTTTTCTTTGATGACTTTCTCAATGGCTGTACCTCACACCCTTCCTAAATGCTGTTTGTGGTTCTACTCTTTCGAATGATCGTTTATAATAACGGCTTTCCTAACAGTTGTTGGTGGTTACATTTGTCGTAATAGTTGCTTGCGTTGTCACCTTTCTTAACGGTCGTTTAACCTTCGTCTCCTCCTATTGACTCTTTGAACCACCCTACTTATGGTTCATATTCTGACTTTGCTCCTAATAGTTATTCGTCCGTCGATATTGCTTTATCTTCTTCACTTTATCATCTTCAATATGATGTTCTCTTAATATGAATTGAATATCTTATCATTTACACAATCCATATTTCGAGTTACTGAATACTGACTTGAACTGGCTTGTTAGCATCGATCATATTCAGTGGGTTGTTCTTCTATCTAGCTGCGAAACTGACTGACCCAGTCTCAGATTTTCCGTTCTTTTCCCTGTTCTTATATGAGTATAATAAGTTAAATCTTTTTTCAGCCCTGTTCTCATATGAGTATAATAAGTTTAGATCTTTTTTCAGCCCTGTTCTTATATGAGTATAATAAGTTTAGATCTTTTTTCAGCCCTGTTCTCATATGAGTATAATAAGTTTAGATCTTTTTTCAGCCCTGTTCTTATATGAGTATAATAAGTTTAGATCTTTTTTCAACCCTGTTCTCATATGAGTATAATAAGTTTAGATCTTTTTTCAAACCAATAACTATCATTTCTTTATTTCATTCTTGTGAAATTCATTACAATTCCATCATTGTTCGTCCAATTTTTTCGCTTCTTTCCTTCATAAATTGCAACTCTTTATCTTCTCGTCTTTAATACATGCACTGGTTTTCTCATTTTGCATGAGTTGCTTCATGATCTCTTCTCACTGGTATCAAACATTTGATCATTTCTTTTATTTTCTTGAATAATCATTTCACAATGAAGTTTTTGACTTTAGATATATATATCTCTCCAATCTTTCTTTGAGTTGACAGTTCATCTATCTCGTTCCAAATTATGTCACCAAAGTTCAGGTCGGTTACTTCACTAATATCATCAGTTGAGGTACGACGCGCCTCTTCCTCCAGGTCTATAGAATATGTTATGGAAGCTCCTATTATGTTATGGTCTGTGCCTGTGGTGGTCTTCCAACACTGTATATCCCTTTCGTCATTGTCGCTTGTAAAGACCAAGGTTGCGATGCTCTCGTTGAACACATTATGGTGATGTTCAACGAGAAGATTTTTTCTTGTGTTGTGATGTTTCAGGTGGAATTTCGTCTATCGTTTGTTGACATTCTGTTATTTTACAAGTTTGGCGTCGTATGTTGTCAGCCATCTTGTGAGAGCGGTTAGTGACCGCATCGTAATCATAATTAGATGCTTCATTGAATTCAGATCCTATTCATTCAACGTTGATTACTTAAAGGAATTACGGATCTCTCCAGCATTTTTTGCTAAGCAATTTCACACATAACCCACCTAGGTTGCCCCCTCGCGCCTGATGACGTCAGGAACACACACACACACACACACACACACACACACAAACACACACACACACACACACACACACACACACAGAGCCACAGTCTCTTTGTATATACAAACATATTTTTCTTTCTTCCTTATCCGCTTAGATGTTTAGATTCTCCGAATTTTATTGTCGGGATCTTTTTTTAGTTTCGTTGGAAGCTCCTTTTGTTCTTGGCCTCAAAAACTGAGGAGTATAACAAAATCGTGCATTACTCTCGTGCACTTGTTAACCAAGGTATCACTGGTGAATAAAGGAATCAAAATGTGCAAGAAATGTGTAAGTTACGAAGAATGAATGTGGTGGGCACATTAGGATGGCAGACAGCGGTCGTCACTTCACGACTAATGGATAACAGATTGCAGGAAAGCAAAAACAACTGATTTAGATTTCGATCTAAAGAAAGAGTTTCAAAATCCTCTTTATGGGAAAACGCTCAGTGATTCGGTGTCTGGAATGAGAATAACGATTCTTATAACTCGTAACTTATCATTTAAGATGAGCCTTAACTCAACTAGCAGTGGTAGTAGCTTTTAATTCAGCTAACACTGGTAATGGACTTTAGCTCTTCTAATGAACTATAACTCAGCTAACACTGGTGATGGACTTTAGCTCTTGTGATGGGCCATAACTCAGCTAACACTGGTGATGGACTTTAGCTCTTGTGATGGGCCATAACTCAGCTAACACTGGTGATGGACTTTAGCTCTTGTGATGGGCCATAACTCAGCTAACACTGGTGATGGGCTTTAGCTCTGACCTTAACTCAGCTAAAGATGCTGATGGACTTCATCTGTTGATGGACTTTACCTCAGCTAACGATGGTGATGGACTTTATCTCAGCTGGTGATGGACTTTAATTCAACTGACACAAGAGATGGATTCTCTCAGCCACCAGTGAGAAGGGAAATCCGTGGCCATGTCTCTCTCTCTCTCTCCATCTGAGGAACGGGCGAAGGCCACAAGGTCTAATGGACTTCTTCACTGCCATTCTTACAGAAGAATGAAAAACATGCAACAGAGCTTGCATTCACGAGCAAGAAGAATACCCAACCAACGGACGATTATTGCTAGTGTCTGACTCACTGTTTGCAGTAAGTATACCAATCAGTGCAGAGGAGGTAAACCCCCGTCCACCAAGAATTACATAGTTTACATGTGATTACCTTCGTGTTGATGGACTAGTGTGCAATGTACCGGAGCCAGACATTTGTGTCCCAGTCACGTACTACTGAATGATTCACTTTTTGATCTTTAAGGACCCCCTCACTGGGGTGTTGGTGTTAACCCTCCCCCCACACATACAAACACACACACACACACACACACACACACACACACACACACACACACACACACACACACACACACACACACACACACACACCAACTGAATCACAGGTTAGGCAAAGTTCCAAGAATTGTTGATAGACAGATCAATTAGGGATTTATAAAGAGAATTAATCTAAAAAAATTTACTGAATGTCGACATTGCGTACCTCCATGTTAGATGTAAAAGTAGTCTTACACTACGAAGATAACTATGCCTGAATTTAATGTTGGTAAATCTTTTCAGTTCGGAGAGATTACCTGCTAAGTATAAGAAAGAGATCAGTTCTTTATCAGTAGGAGGAGGTTCTCTTCTCACAAAAAGTGAATGAGAACACATGACTATAGAATTCATCGAATTCCAGACGCCCAACTCTTCTATACGAACCTTTAAAGAGCACACACTCACGCAGACACAGACACACGCGCGCGCGCATCCAAAAAGCATTGGAACGTTTCTTTGTCAAGCCACAAAAACTCTCCCTCCTTAATGTGTTACGCTCTACACCCTCATTTGTCATTTACCTCTTTTTGTCCGGCCACTCATCAACATTTGATAGTATATTCACCATTCTGTCCCCTAGCACTTAATCCATAAGCAATAAAGGATAATTACAATGATGGTAAAGACACCATTTTTTCAGTTATCTATCTATCTATCTGTAGATATATATATATATATATATATATATATATATATATATATATATATATATATATATATATATATATATATATATATATATATATATATATATATATATATATATATATATATATATATATTATCCCTGGGGATAAGGGAGGGAGAATACTGCTCACGGCAGACGTTATAGCAGCAGTAACAGCAGAGATCAGTAAGAGCCATTGGGTAGCTTGTCACAACGTGGTAACAGAATACAGGGAGAACTCTGCTGCCATCGGATACATCCTCATGAGTTCAACTCGAAGTGGAGCAGAGATCACACCCTCACCAGCACATCGTCAACAGTCTAGCATCCCTCTAGAAGCTCTTAGGATTCCTGGGAGAGCAGATCTCTCAACAGGCGCAGTATAGCAGACCAATGTGGATGTCCAGCTCACTGACGGGATGTTCAGTACACTTATTGTGGGACACCAGCGCTGGTAAAAGATTTAATACACTGACATAAACACCAGGAATTTCGTGGACCCTCTCCTCTGGGCGAGGGGATTAATTATGTGAGTTTGATTTCAGGGTTTTTTTAGGTCACTCCACGAACTTCAGAGTGAATAAACTATTACCTGTGTCTGAGAGCCATCACTTAGCGATCTAGGAGGCCCGTTGGGCTGAAGGGCATCTTGAAACATCTCAAAATGTCGGCAGTTAATATTTGAAGACGGCGATCAAGACACCGAGAGAATCTTGTGACACTGTAACCTCTCTGGCATTTCATAAGGAACTTGATCATTAGCGAGAACTGGCCCAGGATGCCGTTGACCTGACACCATGAGTTCCTACCGTGGTGTTTCGCGGGGGAAAGTGTTGATTGTGTTTAACGCAATCGCACTACAGGAATCAGTACTGCTGGTGGGATTGGACGTACAGTAAGAGTGGAGGTTCGAGTGAACTAAGGTACCAGAAGGAGTTGTCATAAGGATAAAGAACTCTTTCATACTAGTACAGTAGGGAAATGTAAGGCGAGACACTACGGTACAAAGCCACATGCAGAGGTGTGGTTTTTTATTAGGCTGGTAGAACAAAAAGATGTTGGCAGTTGTGTTAGCAGCGAAATGGGCAGGCTGTGAACTTCGCTGGAAGAGGATGTGGCAGACAGGAGACCAATCACAGGGCGGACAAATGTTAGTAGTAAGGCGTGTAAGTTTAAGTGGCAGGGGGTATAAGTGCCGTAAGCAGGGGATCTAAGTGTGCGTCGCAGTGAGCGTAAGTATGGATAGTAGGGAGTGTAAGTAAAGGCAGCAGGAACCAGTGCAAGTATTGGATGGATGGTGAGAGTGTACAGGGAGGGAGTGTATGTATGTCTGGCCTCAGTTAAAGTCCAAGGCAGGTGATGACTGTATTGAGAGAGAGGGAGTGTATGTCCCATCGCGTGATGAACATGCCTGTTCTTGGAGGCGTTGCTTCTGCTGTTGTTGCCAGCATTTACTACTCGTGATGACACTGCTGCTTCTGTGGTTGCAAATTTTTGCCACTGTTGTTTCTGTTGCTGCAGGGCTTTGCTCCTGTTGCTGTGATAGTTGCTGTTACCATTTTGGTGTCACATATGAGATCATGTTCCTCACTGAACATGACAGACCCAATCACCTACGGAAGTATTCCCCTGTGTTTTGTGTGTGACATGTTGTGGGATGGTGTAACGTGTTCTTAATGTTATACACACATATACCATTACTGAGTCCCTCAGTTCTCCATATACACTCAATATACACCAATCATTTGCCTGAAAATTGACTTAATTGCCTAAAGGGAAGCCTTGCATACACTTGACCCATAACGCTCACTTCCGTGTTAGAGTACCACCATGATTTCCGACCGATATTCCTTTAACACAATTTCCTGTTATCTGTCCCGTGCTAGTTGCCTATTACAAGGCGAGGAAGTGACCATATTCCCAGAAATGTTGGAGACTCATCAGAGAAATGGATCGCAATATGTCCTGCGGGAACATAAAACTGAGAACAAAATAAGACAAGGTACTCACTGTCATATTCCTGGTTTTGGTGAAACGAGACCCACACAGATCTCACTAACTTGCCATACGAAGGTGAAATGTAAAAGTACCTCACTCGTTGAACCCGATGATAAACAAGAAATCTCACTCAACAGGAACTTACAATAACATTACGTTCAATGACTCACTTGTATTTCTTTGTATAATGATACAAGGCAAAGAGATAACTCTTTGCCTTGAGGAGTTCAGTGATGACTTTATCCTTCCATTTCACTCATCGCAGCGTCTTCTTCAAACAGGAGACTTCGCTTTAACACACACAAACACACACACACACACACACACACACACACACACACACACACACACACACACACACACACACACACGAAAAAAAAAAGAAAACACCGATGATTAAGGGATCCTCTCTCTCATGGCTTGTGGCTGAAGTGAGGGCTGAAGACAGGTGAACTGACACTCTGCCTCGACTCCATTTCACTCACGGGTGTCCACGTTCGTAACTAAACCCTTACTGACAGACCTATTAAGCTACCAGGGCTGGTACTTTACTTTGATATGTATTAAAGTATAATGACAGTGATTTCTACATGGTAAGTGATCAGGAAAAGAGAATGTTTCACAGTCACGGATGGTACTAATCTGTATTACCGTGTGTCAGACAGTGCCTGCAGGACTAAACACGTGAGCGATGTTTCGACTGAGACCAAATGCATTCCCGAGAGAGTTGAACTGTGTCATGATAGACGCTCAAAGAGCAACGATTATAAGGAAATAATACGGGTGTACAGTTGATTCCACGGTGCACATACAGATATTCACGTGTCATAGTAGCACATCAAATATAGTGTACAGGTGACAGGAAATTTGATGGTCCCTGACGAGGTATTCTTCTAAATGGCAGTAATACTGTCCTGAGTTCCTCTTACGGAGAGATAGTACAGTGCAGTATGGATAGTTCAGTGAACATTTCGTGGTTTTATGCGTCTCTGGTGCCGGTAGTTGGTTTATTATAAAAGCTACGTTGATTAACATGTTCCTATATTGGTTGTCAATAGGTCATGTAAAATGCGGGGAATACAGGAGATATTTTCTCAGCTGATATACAGTTAAGCTCTTGTAAGCCTTTGCAAACTGTATTTCTTGCCTTTAGTTTATTTGACAGCGTGCATACCATCTAAATCACGATCAAAATAAAGAATATGTAGAGAGAGAGAGAGAGAGAGAGAGAGAGAGAGAGAGAGAGAGAGAGAGAGAGAGAGAGAGAGAGAGAGAGAGAGAGAAGAATAGGAATTACCAACCAGAGATGCAATTTACGATCGCTATTTAACCATGCTCAGCTCCTGGGATGCAATGCGGCTTCGGGAACCGATATTGCCATGTCGAAATTGTTCAGCGTCGACGGAATATTAAGTCTAGGGAATCGGTGAAGCTTCCCCAGGCTTATATAAATGTCTGGTGGTAACTTGCATATAGAGTTTTTTGAACCCAGGTTTGTGTACTCACTATACATTGTGTGATTACGCCACGAGCCTAGCCCCACGACACGTACCCCCAGGACGGATAGAACCCATGTCCATGACAACAATCACATCACCTGCATCAGTGACACCATCTACTGCTACAGCACAGTGGTAATACCACCAACACTTGTGGAACATTACCCCATACGGAGGGAAAATGAAGGAGAGGAGAGAAGGGAATCTTTCCCTTTGACTCGACTACAAAATTCTGAGGATTAAGGTAAGAATCAGATGGGTCGAGGTTGAGTATTTCACTGATCAAGAATTTGACGTTAAGATTCGAGAATTTTTGCTGGGACTGTGAGTCTTGCTTCAAACACCTTCAGTGTGTGTAAGTGAGGAAGCCAAGATTACCACATGGGTACATACTTTTCACTTCAGTTACTCTTATTACCAGTTTTCCTGATCACTTATGTAGAAATCACTGTCATTATACTTTAATACATATCAGAGTAAAGTACCAGCCGTGGTAGCTTAATAGGTCTGTCAGTATGAGTTTAGTTACGAACGTGGACACCCGTGAGTGAACTGGAGTCGAGGCAGAGTGTCAGTTCACCTGTCTTCAGCCCTCACTTCAGCCATAAGTCCTCACTTCACCCACTGATCCTCATGCAACTCATTTGCACTCACCTCACCCACCGTCTCTACCAGCTTACCGACTGTTACCCCACCCGCCTGAGAGTTCACTCAGCCCACTAGCCCCCACCATACGGCAGCCCCTCACCCTACACAGCCCCTACGCAGCCCACCCACTCCCCCTCGTCATGTCCTCTTGCCGTAACCTTACCCATCATCCCTTAACCTAACCTGTGCCCAACCTTCCTCTGCCCTATGGAGAGCTCGTTACACATAGTCTTTACCAAATGTGATCTTCAGGTGTTTATCCAGTGGAAGAAGACAATAGAGACATCCGCCAGGGTTAGGGTGATGATAATAGGGAAATCTTACGATGGAGATTGCCAATCCAGACAGCCAGTGGGAGCTTCCTGAAGGTGTGTGTGTGTGTGTGTGTGTGTCCTTCCTATCCGACCCTGGAGGGATCCAGCTACTGGTTTGGCGAAAACCCAATTACATGTCTCATTCCCATGCATGATATGTCATATAATAAAAACACATAGTATATGTAGTGTAATGATGGAAGCACATGTGAGTATGCTAATAACAATTGAGGGGACTGACATGTTGTTGAGGTGGTGATATTAACTTGAAAAAAAAAAAACACGTCTTGCAAACCAATATCCTTTGAGCCTCTTACCCATCCCTAGATACTGAGTTAATTGACAATCTGATAGATGTTTTCTCTCTCCTCTCCTCTTAAGCAAAAAGAAAACAATATCTAAAAGAAATATATTCTAAGAGGAGTTCAGTATCATCTTGACACACACCACACTGGCAGCTGCGAAGCAAATGGAGACAAGTAATATATCTAAGGCGTTCACAGTGGCCATAAGGATTTTATGAACATATATAGACACTACTGGGCTATCTATAAGCCATATCTTCCCTCCTTAGATAACGCTCAGTATAGAAAGATTGCATCATCTTCTTTCTGCATTCGTGGACTCGGTGGTGGAGTGGTTAGAGGACTGCCTCTGAATTTCAAAGGCTTCCAGTATCAAGCCCCATCCACAGTGGTGTCTTCACGGGCGGAAATTTCATCACACGGGCCGCATTCATCTTAGATATGAAGAGACGCGGTTAGTCTATGAGGGGGAAAGTGCAAGGCAAGGCCCTTAGCGTCAAATGGTCCTCTGTCTGGAAGACACGAAGACCCCCTTCAGTTCCCACTGATGAATATTCTGGACGGTGAATGGGTGTAAAAGAGAGTGTCCTCTCTCTCTCTCTCTCTCTCTCTCTCTCTCTCTCTCTCTCTCTCTCTCTCTCTCTCTCTCTCTCTCTCTCTCTCTCTCTCTCTCCCCCATCGTGTTTGCTTCACTCCTCCCTCATTGCAGATTTCTGGAGCTCTTACCACCACTAATCCCGTAATGGGATCACATCCACAGCACTTTAATCAAACAATGACTCAGGTTTGCAGCAATTTTTAGCTATGTCGTTAGCAAATGTTCACATAACTCCGTAGCTACGTTAGGCTAGACTAGCTCACGTGACGTTAGGTTAGCATAAGCTCTCGGTTTTCGATACGATGTTATTAAGGATGAATGAAGATCAACTGTGAACTGCAATTAAAGACGGATCCAAAGAGAAAAGAAAAATGGGTATTTGATCACTCTTTCCTCCATAAGGCACAATTCCTCCCTTACATCCCTCGTGTAATTACCGAGCAGAGGACAATTACTACAGGTAATTACGGGTGATTAATCCACGCTGGTGGGTCAGTAAGACGATTCTCACAGTTGTGAGGTGGTGTAGGTTACCAGTGGTTCACTCAATACCACACGATCAATGGCAGACGGTAAAGGTGTGTACTCTCTCACACCCAGAGTATACTGAACCATTCATTTAGTTTGTAGGTGTACTAAAGTACACTCGGTTAATTATAGCACCCTAAGGTGATTCATTATTATAACGTTTCTCAATTAATCTACCTTGAGTGTAATATTTCATGAGCCAACGAGAAATTACATAAGGTAATTATGCGGGTCGATTTGCCAGGTAAAAAAAATATGTCATTCTGATTATATGTTTGTATTTTATATGGCTAATGTCAGCAGTATATCAGCTGACTGGCTGAGTAGTGGATCCACTGGAGGGTATCACATCAGCCATCTCTCCCTCCTTTCAGCTTCATCTGAAGAGCATAACATAACTTTCCCTCCTTTCAGCTTCACCTGGAGGGCACAACACAACCTCCTCCAGCCCCTCCGCCTGGTGCTGTGTGGTGACCTCCGTCCCACAATATCTGCCGAACTTAACTCTCACCCATGTGGCTCCTGGCCTGACCTTCTGGCTTGGAGAAAGACTCGACACTTCGAAGTCATCAATATTGTGGGTAGGGAACGCTGCCTGTCACACCCAACGGCGTAAAGGTCTAAGTCGTGTTGGGTGTTTAAAGTTTAGTCGTGCTCTCTCTCTCTCTCTCTCTCTCTCTCTCTCTCTCTCTCTCTCTCTCTCTCTCTCTCTCTCTCTCTCTCTCTCTCTCCACGCATACATTTAGCGCTATCTCCACAGTCACTATTGGCGGTGAGCGTTTCTGACCGTGACGCATTCACGGGCAGCCTAGCTTCGAGCGCATAGGTTCGAATCCTGGTTGCGTCAGGCGTTACACATTATTAGGGCCTCATCTGCCCGTGCCGTCTCAGCTAACAATGAAAAAATATTCCCTCCATAAAAGCTGCCTTACTTCCGTGTTTCATCCATGGCATGTAGCGGGTCAATACGTACTTTGTACAGTCCGAGTTATCTCGCGGAATACAAAGGAAGGTAAGTGATTGCCCCTTTTGTTTTCTTTTCTAAAACATCACGTTATGTCTTGCGTATTGGACGATTATGAGATGTGTTCCCGTTCTGGTGAATGTTTTTTGACCTCACATAGGATCCTTAGGTCTCCCGTAGGAGTGGAAATGAGTAACATAAGACGGAGTAATAATCCTGCACATAATTCTGAGGCATTGGTCTATAACATCTCTGATCTTACATCTAAAATGTGGTTTCATAACACCTCTGATATTACATCTAAAATGTGGTTTAGAACACCTCTGATCTTACATCTAAAATGTGGTTTAGAACACCTCTGATCTTACATCTAAAATGTGGTTTAGAACACCTCTGATCTTACATCTAAAATGTGGTTTAGAACACCTCTGATCTTACATCTAAAATGTGGTTTAGAACACCTCTGATATTACATCTAGATTACCGCTTTATCATATCCTTCATCTTGTATCACGTTTGAAGACAACATGACACTTCTAAACAAATCTTATGCTTATATCATCTTATAAAGACGTGAAAAATGAAATGACTGACATCTTTTCTGCTTCAGAAGTATAGAAATATTTCATTTTCCTTAGGATCAGGATTTTTAAGAGTGACAGCACGTACCATCTGGACGAGTTTTTCGCTGGACGACTCTCGCATACCAGCTTTCGTACGTATACCACTGCTGGTACGCGCACCACAGACTGGATACCAGTGGTCTTCAGAGACGTTTTATCCATTTCAGTTCTGCCTGAATTTTGTCGAGCTTTTACATTCGTTTTCGTCTGTGTCTGATGCATACATGAAATGTTCCTGAACATTTCTCTTCCTCGTACTGAAATGGACACATGCCAATCGTTATCCCAGCGAAAGACTGACAGTTCTTTGTTATTCGCTAACCAGTTTATGCGGCTTCTGCTGAATGTATATATATCTATATCTGCTGAACCTCTTTTCACGGCGATTTGGTAAGACCCATTGATAATGATAGTCCAGCCTTAGAGTAAGAGGGTATGATCCTTTACTGCGATGGACTTGGCTTTTGACTTGAGCCCTAAGGGTGAAACTAAAGACCAGGTTGTTACAACTAAAAGGGGCTGACCTTTGTGCTTAAGGGTTGTATCGTTGTGTTCAAGGGTTTATAAGTTTACGACTGCAAAATGTCTTTAAGTCGATTACATGACCTGAATATAATGGGTAATGTTGTCTTAAATCATAGAACTGTCGTTTGAAAATAATATTCAACACATCTGTTTTCCTTTCTAGATTCTGCTTTGTGTTTACGTAAGTGATATACCTATTGCAAAAAAGAGACAATATCTATATTAAGCCTCAATTAATGTTCCTCATAACCCAGCTAAAGTTCACAGGGAAAGCGTGAATAAGCGAAAGCTTTGATCACATCGTCCCTCATTCAACTCATTAACTTCAGGTAAAGGTCGTTTCTGGCCTAATTGGTCTGAGGGTAAAAAAAAAAAAATTGAAACAAACCTTTGACCTACGTTGGGTCGGTAAACGGACAAATCGACATTACTCTATTAGGACGATGAAAAGATCATACAAGAAAGATAGGTTTAATGATAGTATCTACTCAAGCTTTTGAGCACTTTCGCAAGCCATCGCTGAATGGACTGCTAAGTATCAGCAGGAAAACGCATGAAGTAAGTAACAAAGATGACCCGAAAGATTCCAATCCCAACACGTTAGTTAAACTGCCGACAGATAAAGAATTCGCTTCATTTACTGATGATCAAATTCTTTGGCCTCTGCTGCTTCGTTGTTGGCCTTACAGCGTTGTACACAGTTTCGTGATTACTGGAATGCCATATAACCTGACTATTCTAGGCTCTGTTTTTAGATGTGAGATCCATTTTTCAGCAGATACTGCGCCAAGAACAAAGAGCTGGTGTTTTTACGCGACCTATGAACAAAGGCAGACATTTTTCTTTTCTAAGCTGTCGTGGTGAGGGGGGGCCACATGTGCCAGTCGACCAGTTGTCTCATGTCGAGAGCGTAGCAGCAGTAAAGCATACATTTCCAGAACCGAACAAAATAAAGAGAGAGACTAGATGAATATAGATAGATAGATAGATAGATAGATAGATAGATAGCTTATCGATAATAGATAGGCAGAAAGATAGATAGATAGATAGATAGATAGATAGATAATCGCCCCAAGACCTCTTTTCTTGTGTTATAAAGGACTTCTATCTAGAGGTTCCTGCATCCCGAGGCTGAGGTACTTCCTGTAACAGGGAGATTTTGGACTCTTATCGAGAGAGCGAAGTTTCTTGAGACTGTACTCCCAGTGACGCAACGTCACCAAAAGTAACTCTTCACTCCAGATGCGCGACCTTATGTGCAGGCGGAGTATACAACCAGAAAGAGAAAGAAAGAAAGACAGACAGACAGACAGAAGGATGATGATGACCCCCCACATATTCCCCTGAACACGTCGTCACATTATGGTCCCAGGCGCAGCGGGAGGGTTCAGAGAGGTGAGGACTGTTGTGAATGCTCTTATCTGCACCATCAGGAGAATTTTGATGAGGCGGGAACGGCTCCCCTCACGTCCAACAGCCCACATCAGGCGTTAAAATGAAGACATTTTTAAAGGTGGCGTTTTCATTTCTCTGTGATCGTCTGAGGACTCGTTTTAATGCTAGATAGAAAAATAAAAGAGGGGAAAAGTATGAATAAGAAGATGTTATCAATTCTATTTGGGAACCAACTTCTTTCTCGTCAGTATACAGGAGTCGTTCCCATTTCAAACTAAACGATGAAAAATGTTGACTTCGTCTAACCCCCTGTGCGTGTTAGCGCATGAATGGGCAAATCTCTGGCTCACGATATAAGGTTGTTATTCTCATTCATAGAGCTGCATAAACACGTCTTATGGCTCAGTATTACTTTCATATTATAAAAACAGTTAGGTAGATCATTTGCTAATGTCTTCTCGTCTCTCCTCACGTGGCCCAGTGAGGGTCTTTGAGAATATAGGAATTTTTCACTAAATTCTCTGTCATTGTAATTCGATTCTCTTCTCGCAGGATTGAGTATTGACTAAATCGTAAACCAGAGGAAGATACTTATACCTTGGTTATAAACTGAAGTACAGGGAGAGTGATCGGTACTATGGTATACCATCATACCAGTGACTGAATTCCTTCAAAGAGGCAAAAAAAATGGACGGCCAATTCATGCCTCCGACCTCCTTGTGGGACCAGATGCTTCGCCACAGAAATTTAACACAGGCCTGTTTCTCCCTCACAGGAGTTTCACACGCACTAGTCTCTGCGTCACACTAAATTTAACATGCGCCAATGCCTACGTCACGAGAGTTTACAATGTACCATCTGCACCGGCACTGAAATTTAACATGTACCAGTTACAGCATTACAGTAATCAAACATGTATCCATTGTAGCGTCACAAGAATTTAACGTGTGATAGTTGTGGCGTCACGAGTATTTAACATACACCAGATAACGTTATTACAGACTTTAGCTTGAAATAGGACAAACACACACACACACACACACACACACACACACACACACACACACACACACACACACATCACCGTGCCTTCCAGGACTCTAAGACAAACACACACAAACCACCATGCCTTCCAGGACACGAAAACAAACACACACTTCAACATACCTTCCAGGACGCAATGAGAGTAATTTATCTGACAATATTTGTTCATGTGTATCCTGGAAAAAAGAAGACTTTGAAATTCATCTAAAAGTCATGAGTGACATTAGAACACGCCCGTCAGAATGAAGAACTTCAGATACCTGAAACTTACACACATATATTTTCACTTGGTAAACTATTCTTACCTTTTTTTTTTTTTCAAAAGTTTACGAATAATCAGTAACGTGCCAACAACTTGTCCCCGTCACTTGAATGTTTAAGAATAACCATCCTTGCTTATCTAATCTCCCTCCTGGCGTGATCTCGCTCGCTTTGATATTTTAGGAGAACACAGTTCCTGTAAAGTTATCAGTGCTGGGTGGATGATGGGTTCTCGTGTACGCCTCCTTCCAGAGATGGCCTGACATATGACAAGGCAAAGATAGGGAGGCTACACGACTGGCAGGGAGGAACACAGACATCCTTAAGGTAAAATGGTTGTTGGTGTTGCCCGAGGTTTCTGCACCTGTTCAAGTCACGCCTATGTAGTTCACATAATTGTAAGGTTTACAACCTTCAACGTGGAAGGAGTTCTTGTAAACTACAATTGGTAGACTGTAGTGGTTGTTGATCTGGGTGAGATCTGTTTCTCATAACGAGGTCAATAATTTTCTTGTTCTCGTAGTAAGAATTGATGTTAAGACGATCTTCAGGGATGTTGCAAGTAAAGTTCTCTTCTATTATCTCCTCCAGGATTCGTTCGTCAGTCTCATATGCAGGAGACATGTGTGTTTTTTTTTTTTCGAAAACTCAATGAACAGTTCCTTGATGTTTGACCTGCTTAGCCAAGAACCTAGTATCGCATTTTCGCTCGTGAAACAAATAGAGACATGAAAGGACTAATTATTCAGCTCGGAAAACAACTGTAACAACGGAGATGGACTAAACAAGTCTCAGATACTCTCAGCAGCATCAACAGAAATGAAACAATAGAAGCGGTGGGGATTGCCAACTGATGTAGCATGCAATGCAACAAAAGGCAAACACGAAGAGGAGCGGTGGCTGTATTCCCAGATAGCGTCAGCTGTAGCAACTGCAACAAAGTCAGCAGCAGCAAAGACAACAGAGTCGCCACCACTGCCAAGAACCACAGGTCACTACAGAAGCAAAAGTAGCAACACTAGGAGCAGCAACAGAAGAAACGAAACAATAGTAGCACCGACAGCAGCATCAGAAACAAAAGTAGAAGCGAGAGCAGCAAACGGAAAGTAGAATGAACAGCAGCAGAAGAAAGAGAAATAGAACCAACAACACCAGAAAATATAACAAAAGTAGCGGCAACAACAACTAGAGCAGGAGAAAAAAAAAAAAAAAGTTAGCAGGAACAACAAGAACAAGAACATCAGAAGAAAGAAAAAAAAGTAGCCTCAAGAGAGAAGCAGCCTCCTGAGAGCCAGCCAGCTGCTCATTATGCTGTGGTGAAGCCGGGAACTCACAAAGGGAATCCTTTATGCAGAGGTTGAGGTCATAACGAGGGAAATCTTCCTAAGATATTCACTTGACTACCGTACCCAGAGGACTGCACCTCGTTGACGACACGAAGAAAATGGGAAAGGTAGATAATCATTCACAGGGAGGTGATCCGCGAAGGAATTTTCTTTAAAGAAAACGTCACTGGATGGAATCAAATGTCTGAGGGGTAATCATTTTCATTGTGTTTCAAGTATGTCTCAAGGGATGTGAGCGACTCGCACATGCATTAGCATTCTATTTCCAAGTCAAAATCCTTGAGGTCAATGGCTTGTGGTGCCACATTGAAGATAGCATAAAAATTCAGGGCTGCATTCATCCCAAAATCGACATAACATCTCTCCGTCTTACACACGGGACATTTTGACATTAGGGGACATATTCGAAGCCATTGTTTGTCTACTTATTCACAGTGTATATGGAAGGAGTTCTGCATTCTAAGGAGCGTTACTTATAATACATCTAAAGAACTTGTTTGATCTTCATTTACTGTCTCCTAACTACGTAACTTGCACTTATCTACTCCTCTCATCCCTTGAAAGTGATTCATTCATTCTAAAGCATTTGAACTGTCGGCTATTATGATGCCCATATTTCTAACCCCTTTCTCATCTGAAATAGAAACCATCAAAATTTGGAACTGTTTCTATTTATTCAAACAGACGCTGTACAGTTACTGTTATCATAATTGCTTTTTACCATCTGAAGTAGGCACTTACCTATCATTACTGGATCCATTCTACCACCGAGAGCAAACGAGATGCTATGGCATCACAGAGAGTTTTATATAATGAGATGTTGATGATACATTTAGAGTTGAAATGCGATGCCCAGTGTTGATTTTCTGTTTCATTTTGCAATTTCTGTTTATGTCTGTTTCTCGTTTTTCTTTTGTCACCTGGGACATCACCGAGTACCAGGACACATACGTGACTTTCTAATTTTTTCCTCAGTGACCTGCTACTTGGCGTAGTGCACAGTGCTTTAATCAGAAACGAAATAATAGCCCATGTCCTCGACTCTTCCTAAGGGTTATCTAAAATTCAAAAAAAAATGGAAAGAAATATCGACAACACAGAACTGAACAAGTCAAATCCTTTAGTTAACACACACACACAAGTGTGACTACAGTAAGAAAACTCTGGAACCGCTCGAACCCAACAGATAAAACTGACAGACTTCAAAAACCAGCTCAGAAGAAGAGCAGACTTCCTCAAACAGATCCTTATTCACATTCCAATACTTCCTTAACTTTATGGTTTGATTGAAGCCCAATAGTCCAATGTGATCAATTACAAGCTCAGCAGGAACAGTTACATGCAAACTATCAGAAAGGTGGATAGATTCATGATCAGCATATGTTGGTATAGTCCCTCGACTCATCCATCCGTAATGTTGGTATAGTCCCTCGACTCATCCATCCGTAATGTTGGTATAGTCCCTCGACTCATCCATCCGTAAAGTTGGTATAGTCCCTCGACTCATCCATCCGTAATGTTGGTATAGTCTCTCGACTCATCCATCCGTAAAGTTGTGAATTTTGTCAACTATATGAGATTCCTAATAGTTGACAATGATTCTCGAATCTAAATTATCTCTTTTCACAAACGTTCCAACTATTGATGTATTTTGGATCTTCTCCAAAAGGTTACTGGTTCAATATTGATGGAGTTTTCTAGTTGTGATATCGTGAGACTTATCTACCTCTGTTTACGTAACTCATGATTCAGTATCAACTGTAAACATTCTTTTTTACTCAGAGGTTTAGCATGGCAAAATGAGTAATCCTCTCACCTTCTGTATTTACAATTTAGTCCATGGAATATTTTTGAATGATGTTATTCATCTAAAACCAAAAAATATTTATGGTTTAGATATACTGATGATATATTTTTGCCCAATCCACTTACCTATTGTGTTTCCAGGTTTGTGGTAGCGTCTGCCGAGCCTTAACTAGTAATATTTGCCTTACGTTTTGTTGGAGATCAAAGCACAACCTACAGCTTATTTCCCTTTCCTTTCGCTGGCAATATCTGCCGTAATCTTTGTTGATGATATTCGTATTATCTTTATTGAGAACGCCCGTGCAATGTTTTGGTGATAATAACTGCTTCACGTGTATATTTTATCGCAATAATTTTCACTTTATCTTATGTTGATGATTTAAGATTTCCTTTTTGTTTATAATCTATTTTATCTTATGTTGACGGTGTAAGACTTACGTAGGCCTACGCTGATGATATATGACTTACCTTATATGACTTACTTTATGCTGATGATATATGGCTTATCTTAGATTAATGATGTGTGGTTTACCTTAGATTAATGATGCATGATTTACCTTATGTAAATGATGCATGATTTACCTTATGTAAATGATGCATGATTTACCTCATTTTCATTGTCGTAAAGCTTACCTTATTTTGATGACGCATCTTGCCTTTCATTATTATATCAACCTCAATCATTTCTTGAAGTACTTATCTTACCTATTTCATTCTTTTTGTAGCACCAATCTCGCCTTTTTAACTCTCCTTTTTGATTTTCAACCTACTTTAATTTTCTCTACGTCTTCTTCCCTTTACTGAGATTAATTACGTCATTTACTGCCACCTTCTTCCATTAATATTTGACACCTGGACAAACTATTAACGCTTTCATTCCTCATACCCTTGTACCATCTGACACGTCCTGTAAGAGTCACCCAGAGCCAATGATGGCAGAGACCCTTCGTTCAGTCGAGGTGTCTCACCAGCTTCTATTTCTGCCACACTCACCCATTTTGCATTTAACACCCTGACCGCAGAAGGGACTTACAAGCGTGGGTGTCCTGAAAGAGGTGCTGGATCCTATTATCCAGCTAGACCCACATGTGGTGCATGTCCAAGCTGGAAGTTTTCATGTCCTGGAAGCCGATGGTGTTCAGACAGAGTCGCTGTTAAAAGCTTTGAGGGGAATATGTTTGACGGGCGGCAGGGAGACTTTCTTCTTCTCTTTGATCTCTTAGCATCTCAACTTTACTCGCGTTGGGGCTCTAATTCCTCCCGATCTGGGAGTCTTTGATAGACTCGCACTACAAGGTCAGTTGCTTCTCTCCCCTACTACTCCCTATACTCACTGGACTCCCAAGGAACTCTCCCTCTCCTGGAACTCCCCCACCAACCCTTCCTGCTGTCCCCCTCTGGCCAACCGTAGCCTCACATCCCCTGCATCCTGACGTAAGTGGGGGTCGACCATTCTCTGCACGTCCGCCACCGAGACGTGAAGGCTCGCTAGCAATTAGATTGTGGCCGACAACGAGCCCTCAGTAGCCCTTACTGTCCCCCAGCATGCTGTCCACATGCTCCCGTGGTGTCAGTCCATCGCTGAAAGGTTACTATACGTAGTCAGGATTACGAGATGTCAATGTATTACTGAAGTAGTATTGGTCTAATCACTAAAATGGTCATTATTTCTTAACGTGAATAAATCTAGCATACAGATCCTTTCCGGTCTGTCCTATATAAAACATATCACAACTTATACATGTTATTTTATAAATGCAGCCCGCAGAACGTCCTGGTGAATTCTTAAATTGGAATACTTTTAATGATATTGGTATTACTAAAGGCTATATCTACTTTTAAGGCACTGAGTAAGGAATTGGAGTATACTTATCAATAAAGGACAGAATTTATAGATTTTGGTATATAAAGGCTGAGGGTTAAGTCTATGAAATAATCTCTTTACCAATTTAAGAGATTTATCAATGAAAGATCTAGGATACTTTAGCTTGGATCGAATTGCTACGTATTATCAAAATCTTTATCCATGAATTCTGCTCTGGACCTATAATTATTAATGACCTATAAATCACTGATAGGAATTTTAATTGTTTTACTGCATCATACTGTGCAGAATATGAAATGAACATATGAAATTAAACATGTTACCGACGCTGTAGATCAGGCAATCATAAAATGAGTTCATATAATCATTTTCTACATCCACAGTATATTTAATGAAGATGACTAAATTGTTGACCAGAGGGAGATACGTTTGCAAATTATCACTAGATGGTTAGATGCAAAGTATATTATCTATATATCTGAACCAGATTGCCTTAGTGGCCTTAATCTTCCTCAGAATTTATTTTCTAGATTCCCTAGAAATATTTTCAGCCACTAGATAAAGTGGGTTTTCTTAGAAATATCACCACACACTAGGTAAAGAGGGTTTCCCATCGCCAAACCAAACTTTTGATAGCATTATTTTCAATCAAAGTCAAATACGCAGTGTTTGGCAAACAGGTTTATCTGTTCAAGAAACACAGACATGAAACGAATAGGTGAAGATTACCCAGGTCATTCACAAGATATTCCAACAGTTCATCAACAAGAACTTTTGTGAAGAGAAATGGCATATCAAAACTTACATGATTGAAATCATAATCCACTGAAAAAGTATTCTGTTAACTAAATCTAAATTGTTCATGATATTGGAATTTGATACATTACCTGTTCCCGGGTTTGTGATAAAGATACTAACCATTTTGACAACTTGCATCTTCATGCTTAAGCAGAGACAGGGTGAACAGACCGGGCCTATATAAATAGAAAGAATCAGGAAGATAGATATATAGCGTGACTCCTGGAAGAGAAACAGTCAACAAAACTTACTCGCATGCAAAATGTGGACAATGGAATCGCAAAATTAAGAAAGGATGAAGAAGAGACACCTATCAAAAAGCATTGCCTGTCACCAACGACTCATAACGCCAACTGCTGAGGAAAACACACCAGGAAGGAGCGAGGAGCCACCAACACAAGTCAATCAACGTCCCTGAAAACGCCAAGGATAATCACGTTTTCTTTGTGATGCGAGAGTGAGTTAAAAGGCAGCCGGGAGGCGGCCGCTGATTGGATGTAAGGCAGGGAGAGAGAGAGAGAGAGAGAGAGAGAGAGAGAGAGAGAGAGAGAGAGAGAGAGAGAGAGAGAGAGAGAGAGAGAGAGAGAGAGAGAGAGAGAGAATCACGGTGAACGTCAAATCTTATTTCGAAGAAGTGAGGCGATTTTAAAGTATAGAGAGTGTATCTGTGAAAATCATATATATATATATATATATATATATATATATATATGTGTGTGTGTGTGTGTGTGTTGTGTGTGTGTGTGTGTGTGTGTGTGTTTGTGTGTGTTCGTTAATTGTAAAGTGCGAATCCGATGTATACAAACACTTAGCATACATTTTTACGCAATATCACCACATGTTTCGTGTCTGCTAAATATCCAACCCAGCTGTAGCATCAACTTTACCACTTTTTTCCCTCGTAAAATTTCCAACAGGAAATTACTTGATAAGAACATAGCTTACCGTACCAACATTTCGTATGTCATAAAGTCTAAACTTCTGGAAACGATTCGTGCTTTTCTTCTAATCTGGGAGTTTTACGTAGGAGGGATGAAGTTAAAAAAGAAGAAAAAAGAAAATGGAAATTCTAAGATGAGGAAATGAGTAAATCTTGAGAAGATGTTTCTTGAATTTAATGAGTGAATGACCCTCCTATTTAACTGGCCTACATTAGAAGAGCTTTGGTCCTGTATGACAGATGGAGATAATCATGAGGGAGGGTCTCCCATGCAATGTTTAATGCCAGGCACTGTTGGGTAACTGTCTACATGTAAGTGTGGAAGTTGAAGCCGAGGGATTAATCAATTATGTGGGGAGGAATTTATGGATTTATATTGGCAACTATGTATTAGTCAGGGGGAAACTACTACTAAGCCATAGGGAAATCAGGAATGCATGGAAAGATGGGTTATCTAAGTGAGGTACTTATATTTTTAAGGGGGAGGAGGTGGGTGGTATTCTATGGTCTTACAGAGAAATGACAGGATCTTGTAGAAATTTTTGGGATTGGAAACCTAAGACCAGTAGGTGGTATTTCAGGATTCACTAAACTCTAATGATACTATTCCTTCTGAAAGCCTTAAATCAACAACAGAAAGTGTAGTTTCGTACGAAGATCAAAGGGGATCTAGATATTATATTTCGATAGAGAAATACTTATGTCAGGAGCAACTATGGTGACAAAAGTAATATTTCTAAAGGGTGAAATACGACCAAATTGAATATAATAGATCCCTGAGGGAAACAATAGATTTCTTTCGGAAAATCATTGTCAAATAAATAGTGACTTATCTATTATATATCATCAAGATTCCATGTATAAGATATATGGAAACATGAGGCATTATGTGTCTGAGATGTGAGCATTAGAAAAGAAAATAGGGAGAGATAGTGAGTGAAGAAGTGAGGTGCAAAGAGAGAATTTAGGGTAGAAAGGTAACAACAGAAAAATGAGGTTTGAGGCGTGAGTATGAGGATCAATATATAAGACATAAAAATTAACATTATGAGTGATGAGTCAGATGGTCTGTGAAAGTTCAGAAGAATGTGTCAAAGATGGTGAGTTATGAGTAAGAAGGGAGACGTAAAGATCGATAGTCTGAGGTGGTAATGAGGATGAATGAGCTTCGACAGGTGAGGGATGGCTGCGAGAACAGAACACCACAGCAGCAGGATCGACAGGTGAGGGATGGTAGAGAGGACAGGACACCTCAGCAACAGGAGAGACAGATCAAAACGCATCATTTTTAGAGATAAGGAAGCAGTATATCCCTTCGACTCTGTCGTTCAACTCAACCACGTTATCATATTAGAGCTTTGTTCATTCAGTTTTCCCCTCTCGCTCTCAGGACTAGATCAAAGAGTCTCTGTCCAGCAGGGAGACCTGGAGAGCTGGTCATGGAGATTATGATCACAAAGGCATAAGATCAAACACTATTGTGTTTACCAGTGCCACTACCCAACCTGAGTGTTCCCACATGAACTTACAATCTACTCTCTGAGAACAACCCTGTACATAGACCCTCACAGACTTCGCCACCCACCACCCGTAGTCAAGGACTTTTCCATTCACATGTGTGTTTTGCGATAAGCTGCACCACGCTGAGGGAGCGACCCCACAGAGCGAGGAGGTCCTTGCGTCGTCAGACCACCACACGGGGTTGAGTCCCCACTGTACAGCTACCTCAAAGAGCTGTTTCCCCAGCGTACAACCGATTACAACACAAAGCTGAGTCCTCGTTGTACGTTTGAGCACTAAGCAGGGTTGAGGTCTCCGTATGTATATATATATATATATATATATATATGTATATATATATATATATATATATATATATATATATATATATATATATATATATATATATATATATATATATATATATATATATATATATATATATATATATATATATATATATATATATATATATATATATATATATATATATATATATATACACACAGTCACGAACGACCCTGGCTGATAGATGCATGCTACTCTCTCTCTCTCTCTCTCTCTCTCTCTCTCTCTCTCTCTCTCTCTCTCTCTCTCTCTCTCTCTCTCTCTCTCTCTCTCTCTCTCTCTCTCTCTCTCTCTCTCTCTCTCTTTCTCGCCACGCTTGACGCCAACGCCGACCCCTGACCTTCCCCATCAACATAAACAATACCAGGACAACTCCCCACGGGGATCAGACCAGCTAACCGTTGTCCCGCAGGCGTGGGTCAGGGCCCCTGGGGGAGTTCCAGGGTGTAAATGATACACTGCCACGGGGTGATCACGTAAGCTGAGGTTATTACAGAGTCCACCGGTAAATACTCAGTAGTATATTGATATAATCAAGCGAGGGAGGAGGAAGGTGACCATAATGTACTACAAGGTCTGTAGTCACCCAGGGTTCGACGGACAGCGCAGGGGGTACTTCTTCTAAGGGTGCGCCAGCTTGACTAAGGAGGACCTGATCTTCCACAAGGGTAGACGGACGCCTCTTGGATGTACTGCCGAGGTGGAGCTGGCGAGGCCAGGAGCGAGATCCTTTCCATGGGTGGACGGAGCACCATCCTGATGGTGGTGTTCTGTGGGTAATGAGGAGGTGAGGTCGTGCATTCACATGCCTCTTGAGGGTGTAGTTTCCGGAGTGCTGAGGAGACACGCTGGTGTACATTCCTTGAGAGATGGCAGGTTGGTCTGTTATAGAACTTCTCTGTTGAGAGATAGGTGGTGGTCTGTTATAAGACCTCTCTGGAGGTAGAGTGAGAAAGCGATGGTACGGAAATGTGCCTCCCTAATGAGGGTAAACAACTGGAGACCAGGAGGGCAGAGGAGAGGAACTAGCCTCCTTATCAAACAAAGGGGAGACGACAGTATTTACGCTGCCTCGAGAAAAACCGATGGCAGATTTTTTTTCCTTTTAAGAGAAAGAAAAAAATGGGTGACGACTGAAAGAAGAGGAGACATAATGTATGAGAGGAGATAAGTGGCTTTGTGTATGGAAAGTTAAAAAAAAAATGAGGGTAAATAGCGAGCGGAGAAATAAAGTTAAAGAGGTTCTTTGTAAGCCTGACACGCACTTTCATCGTCACACTAAGAGAAAACGTATTAACTGGCATATGACATAATATCCCTGAGAGCTTTAGTGTAAATGAAACACTTTAGCTACAATCAGACATAATGTAAATAAAACTCTTGATTATGGAGGGCTCATCCAAGTGAAAAAGACAAGTAAAAAGTGATAAAGACAGAGAGGAGAGTAGGATGAGAAAGTCAGTAAGGAGAAAGTGAAAAGGTAAAAGAGGATGTCATCAGAACTGGAGGATATCTCACGTTATACAACAAGACTGAAAAGAATGACAGAAATAAAAAAGAAGGAAAAAAACGTGCCGAGGAAGTCTTATGAACGAAACACTCTGGAGACGATATACAAAGATCAACCCAATTAGATCGAGGAACAGGAAGCCGGTGGTGAAGTCGAGGCGAGATCAGGAGGGGGGGAAAAAGACTAGGGGAGGGGATATATAGGGGGAATAACGACGTGGAAAAAAAAAATAATCTACCCTCGTAATTGTATAGGGGAGGGAGGCAGAGGGAGCATATATATATATATATATAAATCCAAAAACGTCATCCATTTCCCCTACACTCCAAGCCTCATTCCACTCTCAACACTCATATCCTTTTATCCACTATATTCCAGGGTTTGCTCTTAATCACTAGCATTTTTGTTAAGTTTCTCTCTCTCTCTCACACACACACACACACACACACACACACACACACACACAGTCCTTGTCGTGCCCCAACGTGTCATCGATCCCTAGTAACTCTGTTATCTACTGCCCGAGACATCCTCACTAGACGAATTCTTCAGGTGTGAGCATCTGTCTTTCTCTTCCTTCACTGGTGCTACTCACTGGCTACACTATTCAGATGACAGCGAGCCTCACCCCCGTCACACACCACGCCACATCACTGAGTCCGACGACTGGATTTCCACCTTATATTCTGCCTTGCATACGTCACGTACCTTTACCTCCAGCAACACTATATTGCGCCTGGCAAGTGGTGAGTGGGACGGAAGGTGGTAGTACTGGCGTTTCATGTAGTCGAGAAATGCCCATTGTGGCAGTAGTGGTCGCTGCGTCTGAGTCCAGATTCGTTTAACGGAGAGTGTAACAAGGTGAGGCTCTGTGACTGAAGGCGGGGCCACTGAGGGTCACATATGTTTCATGGTAAAATATACATACATGTTAGGCGTTGATATATACATATGAACTTTGCATCAAGCTGCAGAACATCCACAGTAGGTAACCAGGCTTCTTCCTACCTCCCTGCAGAACCCTTGTACGTTATTGCAGCCTTTTGTTATATATTCTCACAAACAGGACCGTCATTTGTCATCTCCCTCCTTCAAAAGCACTTCGTCCTCATCGTCTTAAGGCATCTGTACCTTAGAATCCTTGTGGGAATGTTTCCATCTCGGAATGTGAGTGAAGTCCTTCATTTGCAAGTAGTCTATCGATTTCTTACCATTCACCTCTTCCTGCATTACTACAACCACGTCCATCCTCGCGACGATAGTCCTCTCAAACACGTTAGAGAATGCTTACCCTCCGTGACGAGAAGCAGAATAAAGATCTACGTTCATTAGAACACCTATACCTCACGTCCAGCGTCCTCCGCTCTCACGAACTCCCGACCATAAGCCCAACTGTTCCTCAAGTATCCCACTGATACCTTAATGGTCAATGCACCACATACGTGGTGTTCATCATGCCAGTACTGGTGAGGTGTAGACCCTGCCTGAACGGGTGCTCGCTGCCCCGCGCGCTGTCTCCTGCACACAGGTGTGGATATCCTCTGTATTGTCCTCATCATCTGGATTAAACCCTCTCTCCCCTCCCACATCCTTCCACTTCCTGGACGTGGAACTTCCTGGATAGCAACGCTCGTTATAATCATTACATTGCATCATATTCATCAATAACATCTCTCTCTCTCACTATCTCTTTCTCTTCTGTACTCTCTCTTTCTCTTTCTCTCCCTCTATCACTTCTTCCATACTTCTCTTAACCTACCTCATGTTGCATCTTTCCCTCACCTGTAACCACACGATACAGAACTCCCAACACCTGACTTCGTGATAACCACAACACGACGCTTACAAACTGGAGGAAAAACAACCAGTGTCATTCACCTGATCACTTGAGTTTAACGGAGTGACATGGGCAAAACACCTGACTTATCACGAAATAATGACCCCAATTTTATAATGAAATCATGACCTGACTTTTATAATACCACGTTCACAGGCGGGGCTCGTGGTAATTAATAACATTGGTGGAACTGATGTATACATAATGTGCTGTAATGCGGAAATTCAGTTGGCTTCACGTTGAAAAATGTACGTCATTTTGGTGCGAGAGTGATTTAGCATGCTGAGATATATATCATTTATCATTTGGACATCATATTTCTATTTCTCTAGAAAAAAAAATATGTATATATATATATATATATACTGTCGAGCTGCTGAATTCACACGCCCACTCTCGCAGTGCCTGTCAGGAGAAATATATGGCCACAAAAGCAAAAGTTTTCTTGATTACGGGAATATTATGGTCAAAATGGATGAGCGAACCGCGTCCTTTTGAGATTCAAAACCATAAAATACAACATGAGACCATGAGGTAACTGAAGACTTGTCTTACATGAAGTCTTAGGCTGGCGAACGCTTATGATGGTGTCAGATACTCTTCTTACCATTCAGTTCTTTATGAACTTAGGTCTCCTTACGATGGTTTCGAAGCCTCTTCTACCTCCAGAACTCTCTCTAGGACCTTATCTTACATTACGTATAAATTACTATGGTTCTGGGACACTTACTCTACCATACTTAACCCTTTATAGCAGAATCGAGAACTCTTTGACCCTCACAGATGTTTCTGGCCAGAATATTGAGTCAGCTGTCTTGTGGATGGACACAGCTCCAAAGGAAATACTGCACCTTTCCTGTAGAAGACTAGCATGAATCACAAGTGTCAGTTCTTTATCTGGGTTATTGATAAAACCAAGTCTACAAGATCAACAAACCTCAGCCAAATATTACTTGCCTCGAAAACAATTGGGTTGAAACCTCGAGAGCGTTTTACAATCGTAACTGTAACTTGCGTTTATGGAGTTTATTCTAGTAAATCAGATGCAGATATTCCGCTGGATGTTACAGAATTCTGGAAAATCATGAAATGAGGCAGAGTATAGAATATATTCTCTCATATGTTCCCGACAATGATGAAGGAAAATCAGCGAGGTATTTGCGTTTATGTACGGCTTACACTAGCACTTGCCTCGTGTATCATTGTAACAATCTGATGATCCGTCACTGCAGACGTCTGTTGCCAAACATCGGTGTACCAGAGAAGACATGTCGCTCTATTATTCCTCAAAAACAATTCCTAAACTACGTTTGATTTTCTCTCCCATTCTGAAACATCAGACTTGCAAATGAAATATACCTAAGGATTATCGTGGGTTTACGCTCTAACTAACTAACCAGCGTTAGAAAATCATTTGCCACAAAGAAATTTACGTTTTTGAAACGTGATATTTTTTTTTTACGTGTACACAAGTGAGAACTAATTTCCTAACCAAGGAAGTTATGTACCTCTGTGGAGTAGTGATTATGTTTGATGACTTTTGATCCACAAACATGGGTTCAATCCCCACTAGACGTCACGTGGTCAATGCAGTTGTTCATCATTCAATCTGGTTAGTACATAAACGGGTACCAACGCGGGTTAGGGGGGAAACACGACAGTTGTGACGGGCGTAGCGAGCTTAGAGTTCGTAATACGATTCGAGTTCCTATAGAGGTTCGTATCCGTAGAAATGGTGTTCACTATCAGGCTTAACTGAAACTGTAATAGAAATATTACATTGTTATCACTTTCATGTAAATCCGAGGCGGAGGGGAAATGATGTACTTCCGCTCTCATTACAGCGGTGTGAATTTGGCCAGCTGTTGGTCAGGAGCGACGAGTCTCGTAATTATGAGGTTGTAGGTACTGAGTAGGACCAGGTCTCGTTTGCATTGATCGTGATAAGCATAGAGTGTATTTGAATGAGACTATTCTTTGTCTGCTCTTAGTGTTACCTATCGCAGAAAATGGTCGAACATAGAAATATATACTTTTGTGAGTTTTAGATGAATATCTTTGGGTTTAGATTTAAGAGTTATGTAGTATCTCAAAAAAGACATGAATCATGTGTCATTTGCCTTAACAACAACGAAGGGTATATAAAGTCGATACATAGGATGTTATCATCTTCCTAACTTACTAATCAAATATCTCAACTTTCTGGTTCAAATGTCCAACTGTAATGTAAAGTAATTTTGGATCATTTCTTTCAAAGCTTTGTGTAATCATTCACATTTGTTTTCAACTATGATCATCACAGCAGGAGAGGACATCTTGCTTGGCTAGTTCCACAGTGTTCAGTCGACCAATATCCAATCTGGGGATTCTGCATGTGTCTCAGTGAATCTCCTGAGGACGGTACGTCTTTGTAGGAGTGTCAGGCAGACCATCCTAACGACCACATCTTAGATGTAAATGACACTTGTTGCTGGAGTGTGGCACGATGGGTCTCGGAAGCAATTGGAGGTAAAGACAGTTTGTTACAAAGTCCTTTGAAGTCGAAGGGTTCAGCGTCGCTGGGATCATAAAACATTTCTCCAGAATTTGAATATGGCTTTCTTTTTCTTGTGTTTAACACACACAATATATATATATATATATATATATATATATGTATATATATATATATATATATATATATATATATATATATATATATATATACATATCTTAGCTTCAGCCAGGTATCGACGAACACTTGGGAGTGGATGAACAGCTGGATTGACTGTGGACTGTCTACCGCAACCAGGATTCGAACCTCGGCGGTGGACCCTGGGAGGACTGTGATTGCAACGCGATCGGTAACGCTAACCGCTACACCACAGGGGTCTATCTGAGTCTCCATCCATCCCGGCTCATTTTCACTGATGGTGTGGATATTCCCTCGCTTTTATCTCATCCTATTTTTCTCTCTCTTATTCATTTATCTTTTCACCGACCATCGAATTATATTCTAGTTCTATCATTCACTTTCGTGAGCATATGATTCATATGAATCAGTGTGGGAATGGCAGTCGACCTACATTTAAATTGCGTCTCTCTGGGAGTTCCTCTGCATTGATAAGTAGTCAGCCATTGTGGCCAGAGTGGCTAAAGGGGCCTGAGTAGGGAAAGAGATGGTGAGGCTGAAAGTAGCTGATGGGGCGAATCTCACACCAGAGGAAGGACAAGTGGGGTGACGCTTTCTTGAACGCTCTCAAGAAACACCTATGGTAAACTTTGATGTTGTTGTTAAGCTCATGGTGTCCTGGTTCTTGTTAGATTTCCTTTCAGCAATATCAGAGGCAACTTTCTATGGAAGAAAGAGTTATATAAGACGCGAGTATCATATTCTATACTGTCTTTATGTAGACTTATGATGCAAAGTACTTATGTACCACATGGAATATAAGTAAATGAAGGTGGCGGCCCTTGAGTATGGTGGCGAGGCCTTTGATCTAACTGGTAAGGGTCAGGTGGAAGGTAATGCCATGGGTTGTACCGTCGTGCTCAAGGGTCGTGTAGTCGTATTCAGGGTCGTTCTATTGCGCTCAATAGTCGTATTGACGTATCCAACGGGTTCTTCAGTCGTTGAACAGGGTCGTGTTGTTGTAACCGTAGGTTGCACCGTCTTGCTTAAGGGTCGTGTAGTCGTATCCAAGAGATTAAAGTCTGAAAGAAGTGAATTCAGTCTGATTGTGTAAGGTTTCGTGTGTCACAACTGGTCACTATTAGACCAGTAGACAGAGTTCTTGGATTATTAAAGATCGTAAATTGAGGATGGAAAATGTAAGCTTTCGTTCCACCATGTGGCTTATAGAACTTGGAATCAACTCACTCTTCTACACAATGATATGTAATAAAAACAAAAAGGTCAGAGCAGTATCGAATGAAAGAAAAAAACAAAACACAGAAGAGAAGAAAAAAGAGTAATGAAAATAAGACATTAATCTAAATTATTCACAGATCAAGAAAAAACATTCCTGATAGTTTAGTTTTTTATACTACACCTGAACCAGACCATTTGTGCTGTGCATTTATAGCAGTGGTTGCCTGACCAACGTTGTAATTTACCCAACAGGCACGAGTCACGCTCACCCGCTAGCCAGGCACTGCTCATGAGTGGCACACACCGACCTCTCACTGCCTCTGAGTGGCACACACTAACCTGTCGCTGCTTCTGAGTGGCACACACCAACTTCTTGCTGCTTCTGTGTGGCACACACCAAAACTCGCTGCTTCTGAGTGGCACACACCAACCCCCTAGCTGCTTCTGAGTGGCACACACCAACCTCTAGCTGCCTCTGAGTGGCACACACCAACCTCTCGCTGCTTCTGAGTGACACACACCAACCTCTAGCTGCTTCTGAGTGGCACACAGTAGCCTCTCGTTGCTTCTGTATGGCACACACCAACCTCTCACTGAAGAACTATTGTGTCCTGTCTTGCATTTTAAAGTAATGCAAAAAAAAAAGAAAATGCGTTTAGAAAATCTGGCTATTTTGAGACAGCATTCTATATTTCACGCATAAATTATAGATTGTATATTTGCTGACGACAACACAGACCTCTAAATGGTCTGCTAAATTTAACTCGTGTAAAATAACTCACATGCAATCGTACTAAACCACTCGATCTCTTTTTATGTTGGGGATTAAAGCATTCAGATACAATACTCACCTTTGGGATATTCAGTTTAGTTATCACAAGGCGAAAATAGAAATATAAAACATTGCTCCATGATTCTTATGATAATTCACCATACGAAGGATTATAAGGGATTCCAAAAGGAATTCAAGCAGCCAAACACAATCGAATCCTTTCGAGGCTGTTCGCGAATGAGGAAAGAATCAGAAACTCGTATGTTAGTATGGAAGACATACAGATATTTCAGGGAGGAATGCCTGTAAACTTTTAATGAAAGTAAGGATACGCAAAAATTGTCTGTCGTGGATTGAAGTGTGGTATGTATCAGGTCTGTCATCAGACAAAATTTATGATATTGCTTTCAGTTGCTCTTATTGGTGAATCATTTCGTGTATTTACAAACCTGTTGAAGAAAAAGAACTTCGACTCATTCCAAATCATCGTTTGTCAACGAGTTTATAACCTTTACTACGAGGGAAATCAGACGAATCTAGCCTTTACGTAGCTTGTTAGATCGAGATTTTCGAAGCCTATGCTAGTTTTGAACACCTATGTTATTTTACCTTTTACCTTCTCTTCCGTAAGGTAAATAAATCTAAGTAGTTTAGTCGACTTTAGTCGCAGCTCAACAGAATTCAGACGCTTCTTAACCTTCTCCTCTTTGCTACTGAAGCATAACATGGCAATCCAACGCAAGCTCTTTCTCATGGAAACCCCACAGAGACCAAGGACGTGGAACAATACATCAAGTGGATCATCACATTGTTCATGGCCTGAAATAACGCGGCTGAAAGTTAATTTTTCTTCCATTGTCAGCTGACTGGAGAACACCAACTGTAGCAGAATATTTCAAGGCTTTTATCGAGTCGATGGATTGCTTGCTTGAGGCTACACAAAACATTTATGGCTTTCTATTTAAATGTGTGAATCGGACGATGAATGGGCAACCAGGCTTGTGAATTATGTATATAACATACCATTTATTGTGGTCTGTTGCGAGAATTGTTGCAGTGGACTTAGTAAGCAACATGAATTGATTGTTCTTTCTCTCTATATGTATACATAGATTACCTGTGTATTGTTGCTGCTCACACATACTCATTTCTTACACGCTGAAATTTTCTTCTGTCAAGTTGATTTTCAGAAGATAAAGATGATCTTGATTCATGAAGATGAGTAACACTGTGAGTAATACTGGTTATCAGGTCGGAGTTAATGTTATAAACGAGTATATGTGTTGCCACCTGTCACTTGTCTGTCCATTACTGTAGCTGTGTTACCCCACCAGTCTTCACCCTTCGGATGTCACCCATTACTCTGTATCGTCACCTACCACCCGTCTCCAGTCACCCGTTGAACCCCATCCGTACTCTTTCCACCCGTCACTCTCCACCCATTCCTTTCCACCAATCACTCGCCACCCATCCCTTTTTGCAGCCGTCACTCTTCACCCATCCCTTTTCACCCGTCACACGCCATCCATCCCTTTTCACCCGTCACTCGCCATCCATTCATTTCCACCCGTCACTCGTCACCCATTATTTTCCACCTGTCACTCACCATCCATCACTTTCAACTCGTCCTTCCCATTCATCACTTTTGATCTATTTCGTCATTTCTTGGGCCGTTGATCTTCCTCCGTAACTTGGAGATGTATCTTAAACAAGTTCAGATCCTTTTAGATCTCATGAGTATTCTGTGATCTCTTTTGATTTCCTTTGACACTGTTGGAGCAGATATCTCTACCAGGGGATCAGGCTCACCAGCTGTGTGAGAAAATATACTAATTGTATTCTATCTCCTCTAGATGTAGTGTTGAGCCACGGTTCTTTCGAAGCTGTAGTTGTCAATTAAGCAGGTCCTCTCTTTCTTTTTTTTTCTTTTAGTGTTGTATTTGCGTATTCGCCTAAAATTACGATCTTACAGTGAGAGAGAGAGAGAGAGAGAGAGAGAGAGAGAGAGAGAGAGAGAGAGAGAGAGAGAGAGAGAGAGAGAGAGAGAGAGAGAGAGAGAGAGAGAGAGAGAGAGAGAGAGAGAGAGAGAGAGAGAGAGAGAGAGAGAGCTGTGGGGTCGTTCAATAATTAATGTCTTCATGGATGCTGGTTACACCTTAATTGGAAATATTCATGAAAGGCAATAATGATAGGGGGGGGAAGTATTAGAAAGGGTGTTGATAGCTTGCAATGTAGGACGTTAGCAGCCTGGCATATGGCATAAGACTCAAAAACTTGTATTTTTTGCATTTGTAAAGTAAATGTTATGTATCTATAGCCTGCTTGCAGCATTTTCTTTACTAGTTTGAACTGAGGTGTCCTGCAGTATAGAAAACCACTGTTGATATAGACATAGTTGTCATACATTGCATATATCATATTACGTATGCAAACAACACCACCAACATTCTCTCAAACCAGACCGTCCCTTGACCCTAATCATCCTATGTCCCACACACTCAGGACGAAGGTCAGCCATGTGCCTGACAGTGATAGAGAATCCCATATCCTCCACGTACGTGGTTCCCCCGGAGGACACAGGCTTAATACGGGGAGCCAATCTAACGTAGCAGTGTTCCCCTTTCTACCTTCCCTCGCTCCCTTGGTTGGCCCAGCGTGAGTACCTCTGCCGGAGGAGGTCGGGTGGGTGTAGTGCCCCTCGTCAACACCAGAGGACTTTGGAAATCGACAAGAAAAACGTAAACGAACTGGTTCTTACGTCCTCCATAGCAAGACGTATTGCTGGGAAACGTTATCTACAGAAGGCGTTGACAGGCTATGAGTCATTCTAACATCTTCAGGTAGGTTTTTGAGCACAACTCTCAGAAGTAGTAGTATGAGTGGTATGAGTCATGTATTTGATACTGACTTAGAAATCTTGTCTGGCATCCGTTGTTCATAAACGTCTCTGTGGGAGTGAGAGTTCAAAGGACTTTTTCTTGTCCTTTATGGCCCACAGTTGTGGCCCACAGGAAATTATCCCTCGTATTATAATGGCTTCCTTCCCTGTGAGTCAGCCCTTCCCTTTGCCATTCCCGAGCTCTGCTTCGTAATTACCTGCTTCCTCCTCTCTTTTCAGATACCCCGGACCTCCCCCTCACTCAGGAATTTCTTCCTCTCATCACATTCTTTGCTGTGCTTGTGTCCTTACCAATGCTTGCTGTCTCTTATTTTCTTTTTTAATCGTTTGGGGGCATTATTCTTTCCTCCCTGGGGACACAGTGATATTCAAAGCAAATGTCAGACTTGATAACAATGCGAGTCTGTTTTCTTAGGCATTCTTGCCTGTTGGCTCCACAACATAGTGTTGGAGTTGAAGTAAATGGTTGGTGTGGTAACAGGTACTTCCTGTAGTAACTAAAACTCCTCACGAGGTAGATCTGTCTAGGCAACACACCTGCTGAGGTGAGGTGTTCTCTCTGCATCGCACATACAGCATGCACATTAGACCTCTATCAGTCCTCGGAAGGCTCACATCCTCTATGTCATCCATGAGAGAGATCTATAAGTAAACTCTTATTAGGATAGTCATGCACATAGTCACATTTCTATTAGTGAAGGCGTTCATAGTCGATAAAGACTATGTTCTATCAAACAGAGAGGATAATGTGACGATGTAATTGGATTCAGAATTATATGCTATACTAATCCTCCCTCTACTAATAGGATGTCTGGTAGATTCTGTAGCCTCGCATGGTACAGTACATCTTAAGAGGTAAGCCCGTCTCCTGAAAGCCTCACCACCTCACACGTGCATCGTACGTACACCTACACAGGACTGAGATGTAGTGTATGATCATAGATGCCTCCTCGCTGGTCTCTGGCAGACACTAGGCATGAGTTGGGCGAGATGAGGAGGAAAGGGCGAACACAATTATGCTAAAGGTGGACAGAAGTTGCCACTGGACATCAAGAGTATGGCAGAGGAATATTTACTACTACGTCCACTACCAAACAAAATTTGAACGTAGGTCGTAATGTTCCCTCACTGTTCCAATGACCTGAGATGTTTTACGAAGGGTCTGATAGTTTTATCTAAACGAAATTAAAACTCTTTTCTAATTCACATCACACTGCACTCACGGGACGAATATTAAGATCTCATTATCATCAAAAGATATCTTTTTTTAAATCATCAGACGGGTTCTGAAATACTAATGTGATCAAATGTAACTACGCCATATTTTCCAGCCCTCGTTTAAGGCCTTTAGTGAAGCGGAATATCGATTAATATTCTCACCCGATGATGAAACGTGCAATATATATGCTGGATCCTTGCTCACACGAGAGGCCGGAGCCAGTCTACGTGAAAATATCATAGAGTTGTCACGCCGATCCTAACTGACGGGTGATTGGCTCTGAAGTGACTTTTTGAAATGCAATTTCCATCTCTGTGATGCGACCTCCTTCTCCACGGTGTTGGGAGCGTCAAACGTGTCACTGTTATGACGGATTATGATCAGTCGTGATAGCTTGAGTCTTTATTGCCTCTGAAGACACCGAACGCTCAATATATGATAGAAATCGTATATCATATAAGTACATATGTATACATAGATGTTTAGATACACAAGTGATAGTTTCCCATTACCAGCCGTGGTCATGACACTGATGATGGTAAGTGTAAGTCGCTAGAGCCACCCAGCTGAGTGGATGTCGTGTTCTCCACAGTGAGTGTACATGACCAAGGTTCCCACACTATGGCTAAGTTACTTCTCTCCTCCACAATACCAGCCTCCCGAACCCGCCCAGATCACCACACCTCCTCCCTACTCTACGTCTCCAAGCCAACCCTCAGGCCCTAGTCACTGTTATTGATGACACAGCTCAGGGTCCGTCCTTAATGGGTCCGTATCTGCCCTATACAGACCCTTGAGGCCAAACAACACTCATGTTTACCTTGTCATAAATGTGTCTCGGTAGCTGCACCTCTCCATGGTCACATCTGGGGAGGTAAGACTCCCAACCACACTTGTTATGTACGACGGGGACGACGCCAGGGCCAGGGGGTCGTTACTGTGGCCAAGACGACCCTCTCGTGGGAGGGGATGTGGAGGAACCAGTGAGGGAGGAGAGAGGAAAAAGTGAGGAAGATGTGAAATGATCAAGAGTGAAGCTGGAAATATGTGAGGTTGATAAAAAATACGCAAACAGGCGACAGAAAAATGAAAAGTGGCATTAACAGGGAAGGGACAAATATCATGAAAGTGAACTGGACAGGGAGGGGAGATAAGGAGGAAAAAAATATTAATGTAATGAGATAAAAACTCTTGAGAAGCAGCGGGAAACAAGTAATATTAATAAAAGACATAAAGACTTTGGAAGTGAGACGTAAAATAAGAGAGCGAAAATGGCATAGAAAAGTGAAGAAGAAAGGATAGTGTTGATACGAGACTTTTCTAAATGGCTGTTGTGGTGAACAAGGTTCTCATGTGTCGCCATTTAACTCGACAGCAGATGGCCTCCCCAGAATGGCTGGCACAAAAACAAGGTAATGCACAGAGCTCCTGGCAGATGTTTTAAACCGAGGAAGAATTTCAGTCACACAGTGTTTTCCACCTAAACTACAGTATTTACAGATTATTTTGACCTGTCACTATCACATGTTCCGAAAAGAAAAATATTCAGAAAAGAGTTAGAAAGTTTATGAAAGCGACATTGACATTTCAAATATCAGCATGTTCATTACCTGATTATGTATGATTTCTATACTATGATGTACGATAATGAATTTTCCTGAGTTTCTCTCGACAGATAGATTCAAGTTGGCTCTCTGGGCTTCGACAAGCTGCAGCGTTGGTTGTCTGGACTTCGATAGGCTGCAACGCTGGTTGTCTGGGCTTCGACAAGCTGCAACGCTGGTTGTCTGGGCTTCGTCAGTCTGTAGCGTTGGTTGTCTGGCTTCGGGAGGCTGCGACACACTAGTCTGTTCACCTGGAAGTTCGGTGGGAGGAATATAGGCAACAGAGGCGACTACCTGGGAGTAAAGGTATCAGTTAGCTGGTCCTGACAAAGGTGAGTTCACCTGGAAGGTAGAACGTTCACTCAAAATCAAACCTCTTTAAGGTGAGACATGATCTACAAGTGACGCATCGTTAGCCAATGTATCCTTAGCTGAATGTGTATCATAAGCCCATTTATCAATTAGCTTAAGCTGCTCATTATGACCTTCGGGTCCCTTGATATTAGACTTGATAAGAGCTGGAGTTGATATACGGGAAGGATGTGTTGTTCACCTTACTGTCTCTAGATCATGACTAAGACGGGGCGTGTGTGCTGAGTCTGCTTGTGCCGCCGCCTGACTCAGGGAGGAGGTGATACGGTAAACACAGCAGTGGAGGCCAGGGTGAGGAGGGAGGGTGAGGTAGGCAGGGAGAGGAAGGTAGAAAAGAAGGGAAAGGTAGGCAGGGGGGGACGAAGAGTAGGGAGAGAAAGATGGTGTGGGAGAAGATGGTAAGCAGGGTGCGGTAGACGACCAGGGAGGAGGGATGGTGAGCAGGGTGAGGAGAGATAGATGGGGAGGGAGAAGAGGCGGTTATGTACCCTGGACATGAGATAATAATAAACTATCTGTGTTGTATACCAGGGACTCTGGCGCATTCAGCTCTCTCTCTCTCTCTCTCTCTCTCTCTCTCTCTCTCTCTCTCTCTCTCTCTCTCTCTCTCTCTCTCTCTCTCTCTCTCTCTCTCTCTCTCTCTCTCTCTCTCTCTCTCTCTCTCTCTCTCTCTCTCTCTCTCTCTCTCTCTCTCTCTCTCTCTCTCTCTCTCTCTCATATGTGAAAGCTCGGAGGATGAATTACCAATAGAGGTGAGAAAACATCCCGATAGCCATTCTATGTAACATCACTCACTGTTGAACGAATCGATTCTCGAACCAAACTTGTTCCTGTAAACCTGGAGTTTTAGCATTTGATACTGGCAAAATTTGTGGGGTTTTCAGGTATCAGTTTTGAGGTTGGAGGTGCATATTCAATGTCTCACATCTGGCCATACGTTTAACCATCAATATGGGTTTATAATAGACACGTGGAAGTATTTCATATGGTGATTGCTACAAGCACAATCAAGCATTCCTTCAAAACATGTCATACTTCATCACTGGATGGAATTCATAATAGGCGTTTCAATAAAACCTGTGTCCCCTTTGATTTCCAAGATTCCGCCTCTCCCACCCCGCCAAAAATAGAAAAAGAGAAAGAAAGAAAGAAAGAAGACAGGGCAATTAGAATTTCTTATTTCGGGTTTATGAAATATAAGTAAATCAATGAATACTAAAACGCTTCTACGAGTCACATCGCCAGCATGCCTGGTGCGTCGGGGTATCACACTTGTGATACCTAGGTAATACCTAATGAACCCACGGTTCAGTAGTTTCGATACAGATTTGTATGTGAACCACCTTGATTGTTGCAGCCGGAGTGAGACAAATAGCAAGTCTACCTTAGCTTCTTGCCTCTGTACGTCTAATACAAGAAGACTTTCCCCAAGAAGATGATAGGCAGATCGCTTGATGGGGAAGTTAATGCTGTGTCTTATGCAGAGTAGACGATACGAAACTGGGAATATTTAGGGTTGAATATGACTGCTTCGTTCGCTATCCTCTGTACAGCTGCTTCGACAAACTTTATGGTCCTAAATCTCTTTAAATATATTAGCTACTGATCTCTCTGTTGTTTCTTGGATATTCTGGTACAGGCTTTACTGATATTTTGTTATATATTCACTTCATAATCATAAGAAACATACAGACACATGTAGAAAACTTTTAGAAAAGGTATTGGCTTACGTTGCAGAAATATAAGAATCTTACACACTTTTAAAGCGTCACCACGAAGAAAACGGCGAACACTCTCCCATCAGCACCAAAGTGCTGACGAGAAAATTAGATTTTGAGCCTCGGTTGATATGCTCGTTGGCTGCCAACTTGTGGAGGAGACTGTGGCTGTGTGGCGACCACCAGCCAGCCATCGAGAGATCACCACACACTTGGCAGCCAACATGTGGAGGAGACTTTGGCTGTGTGGCGACCACCAGCAAGCCATCGAGGGTCACCACACCGAAATCTCACAATCTTCAATTCAAGATAGTAACGCAATGGTTTGTTCCATTTAGGGGACGAATCTTCGTCAAGAAGTTTCCACAGTTCCGCTCCAGTTAAACTCTTCGAAGTATAAGTGCTCGTATATTCATCAGCTACATCTCAATCGCTTTTAAAAGCTTTTAGATATGCAGGTGATTGTGAAATACTCCTATGACTAACATCCTAAATTCATTCTTAGCTGGAGGCGCATCAATGAAATACGCAGGAGTGAACAGAGTAAAACATTCAAGGGAACACGAAGCCCTTCGTCAGACAGCGTTGGTGGAGAGCATCCATGCCTCAGGTGCTGCGTCTCTTGTTCCTGCTCCACGACATCATGTCCTCCCACTACCAGCGTTTACCTCCCTCTCACCCTCGTATAACCCCCTACGTGTCCCTTGTGTTCTCCCTGAACTTGGCTATACACAACTCCTACCTTGGTGTTCTCCCTGAACTTGGCTATGTTTACCTCTTGTTTTACTGTTCTCCCTGAACATGATCATACTCACCTCTTGTTTGTGGAGTATATCCCAGACTCCTGAAACCTAAAGTCCGGCCTGTATGTACCATCGCTCTTTGTCGTACTGACTCAGTGTCAGAGAATACATCTCTGCTGTAAGTTGGTTTGAGGAAATCCTAAGTTTCAGCTCATATAGAAACATTACTGTTGTTCTAAGACTTCTCTCCAGTCAGCTTATGAATGTTTACACTAACATATCATTGGCCCTAACGTGTCTCGGCTGAGAGTTATACTAATTAGGGCTGTTAAGCCATCTCATTAACGTCATGCATGAAATGATTAAGGCAATAAAAACCATAGAAATAGCCAAAAGAAGAGGAAAAGATCCTCATTGCTTTGTAACATTAAAACATTGTAACATTAAAACATTGTAACATTAAAACATTGTAACATTAAAACATTGTAACATTAAAAGGTTGTATTCCCACACAGGATCGAAAGAGATCCAGTTATAGCGACCAGGGCTTCTGTGTTGTGAGGATCAATAAATTGCTTTGAAAGAAAGATATAAAGTAAATATTCCAAAGTCATCAATTCCCCCTCTCTCTCACTCCCTCCACTGACTCTATTTGTATGGTAATGTTTGCTTGGCTACGTCAACATGAAAAACTATCTCAGAACATACGCAACTTTTCCATAAATGAATGATCATTGGTGTGCCATACACTGTACAACAATACCATGCGTTTCTCTTTTCTTTCTGGTGCTTTTCATACATTGAATTCTGTTTATCTCTGTATATTGCTAGGGCAAACAGTGTCTGGCTCTGTTAGGATGTGATACAGATGTGACAGTGTCCGGCTCTGTTGGCGAAGATGGTGGAGGGAGGTCACAGTTGATGGTTTTGTTAGCTAGGGTGATGTAAGGTTGCAAAATTTTGTAGCTCTGTTAGCGAGAGCAATGCAGGGCGATACCAGTTCTTTGGTAGTGCCTGGCTCTGTTAGAAAGGGCAATGCAGGGAGGTAACAGTGGCTGGCTCTGTTAGCAAGGGTAATGGGTGTAATGCAGGGAGGTAATAGTCCTTGGCTCTGTTTACTAGGGTATTGCAAGGAAAGGACAGAGCCTGGTTCTGTTTCCCACTCCTTCTTTCATCCTTTGATATTTATTTATATCATTTCTTAATACTCCTATTGTCTGAAAAATTCTGAAATGTTCCTTTACTTCTTTCGCGTCCTGGGCTCAATTAGGACATATATCCACAAGCTACGACATGGTCTTGATAGGAAGAAAATAGAAAGCAGAGGAAAGCACTTCAACCTAGTTTCCCTAAGACTTGACAAACAGTTGAATCAATATAGCAGAGGTGCTTGAACGTGATCATCATTAGATTTCTAAACATAATCGCAGACAAAGAAAAGGTAAACACCGTTGAAACACAGAGCCGAGGAGACTCAGGCTCTCGTGAATGCGACCAAGAATTCTTAACCGTGTCAACTTCCTGCCTTGGAAGTACTAATGTCACCACATATAATTCGTTTTGTGGTGATGCCAAGTCCTCTCGATTAATGCTGGACACTAATTTCTTTCGAGAGAAAAAGGAGAAGCATAGCTCTAGAATTTCATCTATGATGTCCTCCGGACTGAAGATATCTGTATGCAAATATCTTTGTCTACAGATATTGAATGGAGTCTTTTCTCAGCACAAAGCCTCCTGCCTCTGAATGAGCCAGACAAAGATTCCTCTAATTGTACACAAACATGCAGCTTTGTTCGCTTCAGTTCCAGTGTTTATCACATAAACTCTAGTTCCATTTTCTTTGTTCATATCAAGCTTATCTTGTCGGCAGCTTTGTTCAGAAAGACTGACATAACAGAGTCCTGTTTTTGTCAGCTTGAACTTCATTTGTCTGCATCAATTAATCTCATGACAGAAATATATATTTCCCAAGGATGGTAGAATCCAGGTAGCCTGGGGTCCAGGGAAGAGCCAGGCAACCCCATAGCTATGGTATGATAATGAGGACATTTGGAATAAAGAAAAAACGCTTCTGGAATACGGGACCTAATTCTTAAAAGAATTCCGAGTCAATGATATCAGGAGTTACGTGTTATTTACATTTTGTAGTTACATATCTTTAGCCCACAAATAACATATAGACATTGTGAAATGAACCAACAGTGTGTTTTGAATAATGTTCTCATATGTATATCTTTCCAGAATAGACATATATGTTCCATTTTTCGATAACTGGACAAAGTCAAAATACTGTTCCAAAAAGATTCTTTGACTGAAGAAGTATGGCGATTTTTTCACCCTAGAATGTGAACTGAAATAGCAAATGATAAATATTACGACTTTGTCATTATCAAAAGTGATTCTGTTTGCTGGTGTTCAAGACTGAGGTGTTATGTGATACCTAATATGATGTTCTTTGCATTGGTTGACTGTGGACTGACTGCCGTAATCAACCAGGATTCGAAGCGATGTTCTCGAACCCACATTCTTTACATCTTCACATTCGCTTACCGTTTCATCACCTGATCAAACCACCTCACACCACATGATATCCTCAAACATTCATTTCCAACATATCCACCCTCCTACGCACCACCTATCCATAGCTCATGCCTCTCGACCCGTGAATGCGCCAGAACGCTAATCGCTACACCATAGAAACCCGTTCGCTGGAGTTCTTGACTGTTGGTTCCATGTGGCTATGTTTGTTGGGGTCCTTTACAGTTGGAACATGAGGTCCGAAATGACTATGTTCGCTGGAGTCCTCCTATACGGTTGGGACATGAAATCTGAAGTGGCTATGTTTGCTGGAGTCTTTTACAGTTGGGACATGAGGTCCAAAGTGGCTGTGTTGGCTGGAACCTGTGACCGCTGGAATAAAATGTTCTATTTGTTCTCTGATTATCTTTCCCGTTAGTTTCCAGGCTGTGTTTGTTTGTCAAACTGGGTCTATGTTTTAATGCACTCACCCTATCGCCACCAGCGGCAGTGGATATAAATTTTTTTTTTACATGAATCATGCATCGAGTCAGCCAGTGGTTTATTCACGGACGTAATGAATATATATACATGAGTGAAAAGGTTTTTTAAAAACATGTCATAGACAAATGAAAGCAACTTGCGTAGATATCTATAACTCTGATATGAAAAGTTTATTTGTGGGCAGTAATTCCAAGTCTGCAAAGATAAGGATAGCAGTTTGGATTCGAAACCGAAACTACAGGAAGTTTTCGAAGAGAATTAAGAACACGGAACAAGCAAGAACACTGACTGTTTATATTCTTGTGACATTAGCAAGGCTCTTAAGATCTTCCATTTCAAGATGGGTACTGTACTAATTACAGGCAGCTTACGACATGGAAAAAGCAAGAACAGTGACTGTATATATTCTTGTGACATTAGCAAGGCTCTTATGATCTTCCATTTTAAGATGGGTACTGTACTAATTACATGCAGCTTATGGAGAAAGCTGTTTTCATGTGTTCTCGTCTGTCCTTCCAATCACTGTCTATTCATGTGAAGTAAAGCATTGATGGAGATGAAAGCTACTCCATCCCTCTTTATCAGCATAGCAGAGGTATGGGATACTCTGTATCTAATGAGTATGAATGTGACGTATGATTAGATACTAGGCATCGCGAATTTACCTTACTATCTACTAACTACCGTACTATATCATCTAACTGACTACCATGATAAGTATGATAGCTATGTCTGTCCCTGGGCATGGGCAGGTACCATACTATCCATTTGACTTCCATAATAAGTATGATAGTCTGGTTTGAGCATGGGTAAGCCCCATATTATCCCACTGACCTCATGAGGAGTATGTGGCCTGGTCTGATCCCGCCTATGGGTTATTTTCCTTTATGCAGTTATATTTTTTCTGGTTGCTGTGAAAGGATTTCAATATGTTTACGTTCTCTTTTCCGCTTTTTTTTTTGGTAAAGTCATTTGTATGTGTTTTGACCCGTTTTAAGGCAGCGCTGCTTCACTGTTACGTTGTGTAAACTGTTTACATACCATTGAGTATAAGAAAAATGGCTACAAACCCTAAAGCTATACACCAGGTGTAAAGACGCTCAAAATGAGTCAACATTCAGTTGTTGAGTCTATGAAAATCCCAAGTATCAGGCCCCAGGGGACAGCGAGTGGAAGGCAAGTATCGTAGTGCTAAACATTTAGAAATACTGAGGTTGCGGAAGACCTTGATGGAGTAAACAGATTCTCGTTGAGACATAAGTTCGACGCATGCAGTGAGACACTGAACTAAGCCTCGAGGCCTCGAGACACAGGATCGAAGCGGATGGAGTTTTTTCCGCCTTATCCCGATTATTTATGTTTTAATTCCAATGAAATCTAAAGAAACTGAGTGTTCATTTCTTCCAACCGATTCTTATCAAGTTGTACATTTATTTCATTTTGCATTTTATTGACGAACATAGGTTCGACGCATGCAGTGAGACACTGAACGAAGCCTCGAGACACAGGACCGAAGCGGGTGGAGTTTTTTCCGCCTTATGTACCCCGATTATTTATGTTTTAATGAAATCTAAAGAAACTGAGCATTCATTTCTTCCAACTGATTCTTACCAAGTTGTATATTTCTTTCATTTTGCTTTTTATTTACGATTACCCCTGGACTGATTTCTATGAGTGAGTCCTGGTGTTAGCAAGGGCCTTTCTAAAGGTTTCTGCAGCCCACGCTGTGTTACTCTCATTAACAGGGAAAAAGTAGACTCTTTTGAAGTGGCAAGTTCTTTGACAAGGCTGTACTCTTACTGTTATAGCCTCGCTGTAGGTGACGTTTCACTCGCTATGGCACCTTGAGGAAGGAGAGTACGGTAACACCAGAGTGAGTGTGTATGGTTACGTTGCTTGATGAGGGGAGCACGCGTTCTAGTTGATAGATTCTGACGAAAACGTGTACTACTGGATTCCTTACATTATCAAGAAATAATTCAAAAACCCCAACAATCTTAAGTCCTTGTTAAATGGACGGGGGCATTGGAACAGATGGAAATTGTGGGGTAAAAGCGCACTCGATCTCAACAGTCGAGAGTGTAAAAAAATCCAGTGAATATCACTCTCGTCAAAGTCTATTGGGTAGAATAGGATCACCTAAATGTCCCACATTAGAATAATGACAGTCCTGAGAACGATTGGATTCAGGTATTCACCCAGCGTTTTTGTTTGGATTCGATAAAGATTCATACGGTTTGTGAGGCGAAATACAAACAGAGTGGAACTGTGATACAATTAGAAAACGTGCTTGTTGGGGTGTGGTCGCAAGGTGAGGGACGAGTTGCTGAGCAGGACTTTTTTCTCAATGTCTTGACAATTGACTTACTCGGGAGAATATCCTGATTAGCGGCTCGTGTCTTACTGCTTGCTACCTTACTACCTAATCTGTCGGAACGAGAAAGACTCATTTGCCTGTACGGTCGGAGAAATGTCAAATATTCTGATGTATTTCACTAACTGCCACCTTGCTTCGAAAGTGAGAGTCCAACTGCATCCGACTTTTGCAAAGAGGCGAGTTCAGATATTTGAAAGATATTGGGATAGAATTAATATTCATGGGGGTTTGTCCCACACAAGAGCAGATTCCTATATGACTATGGATATCTGAACTTACTCTCTTCCTTCCAAATCAAACGATTCATTGCGCTGTTAAGTGGCGTACATGTTTTTGGTAACGATGGAATTTCACTTAGCCCAAGCCAGGTACCCAGGTGATCGAACACCCTTTATAGGTAGATAAATAGCCGAATGATTGGCTGTGAACCAGCAAGCAATCTTTAATTTGTGTTGGTATTTTATGATACTTTTCTATCGAGCCTCACAACTGCCCTCTCCTTTGTTGTGAGTGCGGAATATTTATTCCCCCACCTCAGCAAGAATGTGTACAAAATATGTAATGACATTTTAGTGTGCAATTGTCGCCCCGATCCTTAGAATGTTTAATGACTCACTTGCAACGATCACCACAGATGCCAGTTAGAGTTACAATGGTAAATATTCTATTTTCTTCTTTCCGCACGCCAACGTGACGCAGTGGAACAAGTGATTCAAATGGTCCAAACTGCTTGTTTTGACCTTTTGGATTCGTCGTGGCCCTCGTCCAACCCTGAGGAGAAGGTGAAAATTTTTAGTGTTCTCCCGACCGTGGTTGAGGGAAGAGGGAGAATGCGTACAGTCTGTGTGTGTGTGTGATATGATGATACACTTGTTGGTGTCTGCTTCTAACATTTGCACGGATCTCTGTAGAATTACATACAGCGTTCTGCCACGAACATTGATACGTTATAACTCCAGTGTGTCATTATTCACGGGGATGGTGATTTGTAAGTGATTTATTTGCGTTGGGAACATAGAGTGAAGTGAGTAATAGATGAAGAAAAATTCTGAGGTGCTTACAGTAAAACATAGATGGATGAATTTTTGGACGAAGAGTGAGTGTTTACATAGTTACTTGACTGGGTTCGGAAAGGTTTACTATGAGTGGCATCATTCAGTGATTAGTAAACAATATACTGGATATACCAGTATATATCATAATAGGTGATCAGTACTTGGAAAAATTAAGGCAATTAGTGATACAATAAGTGAAACATATGGTGAAACTACAGTGTAATGACTGATGGCGTCATTACAATACACCCTTCATGGATTATATACAATACTTGATTAACCTGTGATCGTCTGGAAAATGTCTAAAGTGATTAATTCCTTGGGAGTCTAGCGTCTCTTGACTGACAGCGGCTTCGTCAGCCTTGATGTCCCCGCCCCCACAACACCCGGCTGGTGAAAGGAAGGTAAATACCATGCGCGTAATTGCTCGTTACCAATTTACCATCGATCTCGGCCTATCTTTAGTATTAATGCAATTATCGTTAAAGTTGAGGTGATAATCGATAGTTTGTCTGATGAACCATTCATAGTAATGGTATACAGAGATACCAAAAAAACATAAACATCTCTTCATGCAATATTTAGCCAAAAGGTTATTAATGATCGGTGTTTAGCTGCCAACCCAGCAATCTCGGCCTAGCTATATCATTGATGATGTTATCGTTGAGTAAGGTTAAGTGGTAGTTTGATACTGGATAGCACTTGTGAATTATATAGATGCGAGTGGGGAATGTTGGACCACATCGTGAGTACGAATGAAAACAATCAATTATCAATTAGTCATTGTTTTTACTTCATACACTTCCCTGTTTCATTACATTTGTAATACGATCACACACAAAATGTGACATAGTAATGGGAACAGCAAGCAGCGCACTGGGTCTTCCCGAAGTTGTTGTGTTGAAAAAGTACAAAACTAAAGTAGATGACTTAATGAGAAATACGTGTGGGCTTGTTGTCTGTCTACATAGGCAGAAATAATGTTAGCCTTGGACCTGATGCGAAGTATTAATGAAGCCTGTTTATAGAAATGTTACATTAAGCCATTTTTTTTTAGTGGTACGTCTCTCATACCATAAGTTTACAGTTCTGTTAGAGTTACTTGCAACTTTCAAAGTACATGGATCACCTATGAGTTTGTAACCATTACTTTGAGCAAAAACAGACCAGTTTAGCATAGGTAGCCACTAAGAGAAAGATTATCAAAAGCCTTTCACATCTTAAAATGTTTGCGTTGAAATGTTTACTTAAATAACTCTTTTCTAAGTAATTTTTGATCCGGAATGCTCCCAAGGGATATATTTTTCAGCTTGGAAATCATGCTGTTCTCACACAGTTGTACTCAGTCTGGTCTGAGCATTAAACAAATAAGGTTAATTAACTAACTAGCTTCAAGATCTGCTGACCAGTTTGTCTCCTTTGTTACTCAGAATATAATGTGTTATATATGTTATATATATGTTATATATTATATATAATGTATATGTTATATGTTAATATGTTACTGCGTATCGTGTGAGGTAATTTACTGTGTTGATATTTTGTAGCCCTGACACACGGCGACGGTTCACTCCCTGACACACGGCGAAGGTTCACTCCCTGACACACGGCGACGGTTCACTCCCTGACACACGGCGACGGTTCACTCCCTGAGACAAAGAGACGGTTCACTCCCTGACACACGGCGACGGTTCACTCCCTGACACACGGCGACGGTTCACTCCCTGATACACAGCGAAGGGTCACTCCCTGACACACGGCGACGGTTCACTCCCTGACACACGGCGACGGTTCACTCCCTGACACACGGCGACGGTTCACTCCCTGACACAGAGAATCGGTTCACTCATTGACACACGACGTCTTCTTACATATCCTCTTCATAAGTCAACATTAAGTTACTACTTCGTTAAGTCATTAATTAGCTTTGTTTTTTCTACTCTCAAGACAACAGCCTCCAGACGATCCAGTAGTCTGTTGCTGTCTGCTTCTCGCTCGAACGCTTTCTGTTCATCATTCTGTTCATTCAGTAAAACTGGGAAGTGTCAGCTGTAAAGGCAATAACTGACTGATATCCAAATGTTTTCATCCCAAATTATGACTGCAGTTATATTGTTTTCCCTTTGACTCTCAGAACGACTCATGGTTTAACTAAAAACTATAAAATTCAGTGAAGTTTTTAACTTGGTGGCTCATGACACAGGAAATGTTTGGTCAATGTTTACTGTGATGACGGACACTGTTGTACACACGGTAAGAAAAGTATTTTGACACTTCTTGTGCAAAACAATTTAACACTAGGGACTAAGACCCCGCACTCTGGTAGCCCTGCCTTCATGATATTGTAATATATCGACTGATAATGACGTGTCCTGTCATTGACCATCATAGTCGGGGGCTACCATGATTATTAGGAAATTTGTCCCTCATTTCTGCTCTCCATCTCCACCAGGACACCATGATCCGTAGTGATCATTTACGAAATTCATCTTACTCATTCGGAAGGTACTTTTCTCACCGTGTGTACGTGTGTATCCATAATGCCGCACGGGCTCGTGCCTCGTCTTCCATCAAGACGTAATAAACCAATAAACACATTCAGATGAAATAAACCAATACAAACACTGGTATTGGATGAGGTGCCTGGAACCTGGTGCAGGTAGGTCAAGCCCTTTATTAACATTGAACAAAATCAAGGTGGGCCGAGATCGATGGGATGAGATCGATGGGCCGAGATCGATGGGCCGAGATCGATGGGCCGAGATCGATGGGATGAGATCGATGTAATTCTATGTCTTCACAGATCTATACCTACCGGTAGGCGGAAGGTAAGTTAACATACCTGTTGTTTATCAACTTGTCTGGTTGTTATGTTTCAACTGATTATAGGTGATGTGCCAAGTGTTATTGAGCCATGGTGTTTCAAATGATTATATGTAATATGTCGAGTGTTATTTGGCCATGATATTTCAGCTTATCATAGATGATATGTCGAGTACTCTTTGGCCATTGTGTTTCAACTGATTATACGTGATGTATCGTGTCGTTCGGATGTTATGTTTCAAACTGATATAATGAGTAATGTTTGGCCATTGTGTTTCAACTGATAATGGTGATATATCGTGTCGTTCGGACGTTATGTTTTAAACTGATATAATGAGTAATGTTTGGCCATGATGTTTCACTTGATTATAGGTGATATGTTGAGTATTATTTGGCCACGATGTTTCAACTAATTACCGTTGATACACAGAGTTTCGTTTGGCCACTTCGTTTCAAGTCATGATTGTTAATACGTTTAGTGATGTTTGCCATGTTTCATCTGATTATAGGTGATCTGTGGAGGTATTGTTGGACAATGAAGTTTGAACAGTTTATAAATGAACTGTTGAATGTTGTTTGGTCATTATATTTCAACTGATTACATTAGATATGACGTGTATTGTCTGGCCATTATATCCAATTGATTGTTTGTGATAATCATTTCGAGGTGCTGTTTCGTGATCATGTTTCAATTGATCATTGATCATACGCTGAAGCCTGTTTGGCAATTTTGCTTTCAATTCATTACGGATCATATAAGAACGAACGACTAAAGGAAACCGCACAAGGCATGCTGGCCCACGCGAGGCAGCTCCTGTTGTACATTATTAGTTTCAGTTGCAAATTAAACTAATTCGAGATGCAGTGCAGCCACCGCCAGCCTGTGGCGCAACCTTACACTGCAGCACCGTTAGTGCTCCTGAGAAAATGCTTAGATGCCTCCCCAAAGGATGGCCGATTTCCTCTAAATCATATACATTGCGTAATTTACAAATATATTAGAATCCCGTAAAAAAAAGGGGGGGGCATTGCAATGCTGAAGGCTCTGTCATTTCTTCTATAAGCGACAATTTGAAAGAACTCGATCCACACGAACTGGCGATCATGATGCATAGGATCACTTCTAAGTAATTACGACAGTTTTATAAGTCCATGATAAACGAAGAGAATATACGTGGGTCATGGTGGACACAACAGGAAACCAGAGACCGCCGGGGACAGTTGGAAGATATAAACATGACTTGTGTGAGTGTGACGACAATGACAGTGACAGAGGTGTGACGAAAGGTAGACCTGGTCACCACTCTTGTGGCTGCTGGGAGGGAAGGACTACAGCAGTAGATGCGATGTGTGAGACATAGATATGAGCATTGTGAGAGAGACAGACCCTTGGTTACATAGAGTCAGAGAACATAACCCTCGTACGTAAGTATGATTGGAGCGTTGTTCACATGGCTGACTTAAACAGAATGTTACATGGTTGAGATTATAAAGTGTCAGATGTAACAGTGTCTCTATTTCTCTCCAGTATGATGACTGAGTCCCACGAGTGGGGATGAATGTAACCAGTGCAGCTGGCTGATAGGAATTCTGCTGAATGCGATATGAGCATAGATATACGACACGCTGCTGTGAGATAAACCTCATCGGAAGGTGCGTTGGAGGTCATTGCAATTCTTACAGGTTTGATCTGGATGATAAGAGTTCCAGATTGGTGTCGAAGATGTGATTGTATCTGTTGGTAGGATATCCTGCCGGGGCATGATGAGTTTAAGGTCTTCATGTACGTGAATAAAGGTGACAACCTCACGATCATCATCACATTGGATAAAATGTTGGTATCTGTTTCATCATATGGATCACATGAGCGGTGAGTGATCCATCATTCCCACCTGTATCACTCAGCGTCCCTTCCATCTTTGCCCTCTCATAGTGTTCCTTATTATTCTCTCCCTGTGTTCCGTAGTTCCCTCCCTTTGCTCTCCCTTTTTCTCCCCTTTCTCAGCACCATCAGTCCCAAATCTCCCTCCTTTCACTTTTCACATTGACATTGTTCAATTTCCTTTTCTACCATTACTCTTCCGACCCCTTCTTCCATCGTCACTCTTCCCTCCCTTTCCCCACTGTCAGTCTTCCTTCCCTTCCTCTCCCATAGTTACTCCTCCCTCCTAACCCTCTTCCAGTCCTCCCCTCCCACCTCTTCCCTGCCTCCCAACCCATCGCCTCCCAGGAGGACAGAGTGAGCAGCCACATTCCAGGCACACAGTAATATCCCAGCACAAGCGCTGCACCAGTCCCTCGCTACCTAAGTGACCAGATTGTGAAGCATAGATATTTTCCAGTTGCTGAAGCTCCAGTTTTACACCTCATCAATATTGATGGAATCAATTAGCCGAAGGATTAATCCCAGCTCTTCAAGCCGGGAGGGAATTTACCTCGAACACACACGTAGTATTCCAAGGGGAAATCTATTCTGGATGCTTGTGGGGTGATGTTAGACGCATTGCTCCTCTTGTTCTTGATGGCTGCAGGTAGATACATTGGTCTGTTTCTTGAATAACGAGTATAAGGCCTGCATCCTCATACTTCGTGACTGTATCTGCTGGGTGTGGTATCAGTGAGATATCGGTGGATGGAATGCTCAGTACCAAGAGTAACAAAGATTGAATGTAACGAGTATGTCACTAATGGCGCTACCAACTGTATATATATAGCCCACTGTGCCTCCCGGGGTATTCTGGCTCAGCACATTGTATATACATTTTGTGTGTGTGTGTGTGTGTGTGTGTGTGTGTGTGTGTGTGTTTGTGTGACTTGCAGGGAAGGAATTTTGCACTCAGGTTTCCCACGTCTTTTGACCTTGTATATGTACGTACCATTTCTTAACTCTTGTGTTCGTGTGTGTGTGTGTGTGTGTGTGTGTGTGTACATACATATACACACCTCAGCCTATACGTGGTACCCATTTATCGACCAGTCCTGAGGGGAGGATGAACACACGGGTCGGGTGTAGACCAACTGTCAAGTCCAGGATTCGAACCCATGTGGATCCGGCCCTGGAAGAGCCCGTGTTGACTCAGAAACGCTAACCACTAACCACAGATGCCCTTTGTGTGTGTGTGTGTGTGTGTGTGTGTGTGTGTGTGTGTGTGTGTGTCCAAGAGTTGGTATAGTTATCATGCAAGATATCACTGAATAGTGGCGTTTGAGATCTGCTTTACTCCTCTGCAGTCATCTTACCTAATTTCTTCCTTTCTCTTTACTCACGTGTTTTCCTCGCGTGTTTCCTATGCTCTCATATACCTTCATCGTTCCACTAGGGTACCTCTTTGGTCGCATTCCTGGATTACCATGCGCTTGGCCCAGGCACCTGGCCCTGACGCGTGCGGCAACCTGAAAATTACACCGCGTATCTGGGGAAATAAATTGCTATGTTGGCAGATAATTTCTCCTATCGGGAATGAGCTGGTGGCTTCCCCTGTGGATGTCCTCAGATTCTACAGTATTCAGCGTCCATATTTCATCTTCCCCAGCCACTGTCAACCCAGCACTGACGACGAAGGTTTGGAACCTGTTCCCTATTATATATTATATTCAGCTAGAGAACAGAGGAAATTATGGTGAGGATGGAAAGCGGGTTCCTCCACACAAACACACACACAAACACACACACACACACACACACACACACACACACACACACACACACACACACACACACACACACTCTGATTTCAAGATATCAAAAGCCTTCTCTATACATGTTAAGTCAGGCACTACACATCAAAGAGGTAATTAATGTTTTGCAGTCATCAAAGGAATGAATTAACCCTATTAATTATGACGAAGGTAGAGTATTAGCGCGGGTCTAACATATGTATAGATTGTAAGTAATGCATGTAGCCAATTCGTACACGTGGTTAAGGATGCTGCATTTAGATAGAAGGTTAAGAGTGTGGTGTTAGTGATGAAGACTATGGTGAGGAGCTGGTGGTATCTGTTTCAAGGAGCCACATTTATGATTTGTGATGATGGCTTGTGGTGAGGACCAACACTGATGGTGTGTGGTGAGGATTGTGGTGAGGAGCCACAGTCATGGTATGTGGTGGTGGTGAGGAGCCTCACTGATGATGTGGAGATAAGTAGATAAGTAACCAAGACAGCTGCAGGATTTTTCCTCAAGAGAATATTTCCTTCGTACAAAAAAGAATGTATTTTTTTCTGGTTTACATCGGGTGTTACAGTCAGTAGGCCAAAAGTTTACATCAGGTTTTGGCATCAGTGAGCCAGAGGTTTACATCAGGTGTTATCATTAGTGAGCCAGAGGTTTACATCTGGTGTTATCATCAGTAAGCTAGAGGTTTACATCACTTGCTATCATCAGTGGGCCTGAGGTTTACATCAGGTGTTATCACCAGTAGTCCAGAGGCTTACATCAGTTGTTATCTTCAGTGGGCCTGATATTTACGTTAGGTGTCGTCAATGGACTACAGGTTTAAACCAGGTGTATCGTCAGTGAGCCAGTGGTTTACATCAGATGTTATCGTCAGTGGAACAGAGTTATAGAAGTGGTAGTGGGGTAGCTGGACATACACAGTGGGCAGAATGAAGGAGTGCTACATCAGGGAAAGAAACTTTGACTCTATGTGATTTTCGCTCCATGAGAAATTCATTGTACAAGATATGATACTCCAGTAGGGAGTACTCATTCCAGTAACTCAGAAAATCATTAATAACCCAACAGGACGTGTAAACCAGCAGCACATCAATTATGGGCGATTGATTATCAACAACAACCAGGGTAGCAGTCGGGTTAAGGCTTCATAAAACGTTTAATGAAACTGTCATTCATCACTGCAGACCTATTGACGTATAGGCTAAGGATCTGGCCACTGATAATCAGGTGAACGATATTCGAGTTAATGTTAACAACAATATTTGACTGGCATAATCTTACGTGACAGAGTTGTAGAGATCGGCCCACCAGACAGACACCATCAGCGATGACGTTACGTATTTCATACTTGAGGGAAAAGTTGTCAAAGTATTCCTCTCATTGGACCGTCACACTTTCCCTACCCATCACTGTTGTTGTGGATTGTAGTGGTTGTAGAGTCGTGTGTCCCACCGTGAGAGAGAGAGAGAGAGAGAGAGAGAGAGAGAGAGAGAGAGAGAGAGAGAGAGAGAGAGAGAGAGAGTACCAACACTCACCCAGGTCTGGCAGTAACCCAGGGTGTGGCAGGGGTAACATCACCGCCTCTCCACGTCCACCAGGGGCGGCAGCTTGCACCCTCGCTAATTGCTCAACATCATTACATTGCGACGCTTCTCTCAGACTTTCTTTTCTTCCTTCTTTACCACGAGATGATCTTTCTTTTTTTTTTCCTTCCCTTCTCATATTCCTCCTCTTCTATTCACCTCTCTCTCTCTCTCTCTCTCTCTCTCTCTCTCTCTCTCTCTCTCTCTCTCTCTCTCTCTCTCTCCAGGAATCCCCTCATTCTGGACTACGCCCGAGGAAGTTTATTCGAAAGAGAAAATGGGAACCGAGTCCAGACGGGTAGGAGAGGTCACTATCCCATAAAGAATAACACCCTCGCCTTCCAGGTCCCCTGCCCTGTGCTGTGAAAACCTACTACGTTGATGGAATTTGGGTGGAATTTATGCTTTCGAAGAAAGAGGGAAGGGTCGTGCTGTTCCACTCTTAAGAAAAAATATAAGAATAGAAAGACAAGTGTAGAAATTTATCTTAGATGATGCTTTCCAGTAAATGTACATGGAATGTATATGGACGCAGAGTGATGATAGTGCAGAGAAAAGGCAAAGTGTGAGACGACAGATGTCTGAATCTTTATTGTCCAACAGAGTCTTCCCTTGGGGTCGAACTGGTTCACGCTGGGTCAATGACACTGAGACTGTAGGTTGTGAACTGAGGGAAAGGGTCGCCACAGTCAACCAACCACTGAGACTGTGGGTCGTGATGAGGGAACTGAGGGAAAGGATCGCCACAGTCAACTAACCACTGAGAGGATGGGTCAGATTGTAGTAAGACTCGACCTAATTTCGCTCATTAAATCAGAATTCTCATCACAGAAGTAACAACAAATACGTGATATATCAATATAGCACAATTAAGGAAAATGACCTTATGATAATCATGTTGATTTCCCACTAAGTAAACTAGACATACAAGGTATCGCTGTACCAAAAGCGATAATGGAAATAATGGGAATCGTGGTAAGAGCTAGCGTCAAGAAGCAGACAGCGTCACTATTAAGATAACGGATCATCTTTCCTTAACATTATCAAAATCATTCCATGTGCTACAGAACGATCAAGGTGTACGCGTCTGGTTACGTGGCTTCACACGGAGGCGCGAAGCATGAGACACATTTGCCATCATGTTGTCTGTCTTGTGGACCGGCAGTGTTGAATAGCGAGGGATGTGATGTGTTGTCATCGCCGCATGACGGTGGTGGAGGCGGTGATCCACACGGGGCAGAGAGAGAGAGAGAGAGAGAGAGACAGAGAAAGAGAGATAGAGAGATGGGGGATTAAACCTTTACAATGTTCCTGGTAGTTCTTCTCTGTAGGAGCCCCTGAACCCAGAGGAGTCCCGGCGAGTTAGAATGGAAAAAGCACAAGTGTAAACTAGAGATTTTATGGAAGGCGTCACACGTAATAAACGTGAAAAAAAAGCATGAAGGAAGAAATAGCACCGCGTGAGGGAAAGAAGCAAACAAGACGAGTGAGCGAGTAAAAGTCTAGGAGGAGGAGACGACGGCCGCTTGAGGCGCGAGTGAGGAGGGTGAGGGGGGGGAAACCTCGATGAGGCAGAGCAGGTGAGGTGGAGAGGTGGAAGTGAACATAATGAAGCTAATGATGGACCAGGAAATTACAACTGATACATGGTCACACACACACACACACACACACACACACACACACACACTCGGTGTTGACTCGTTGTGGTGCCGCACACAGCTCTGTGGCCACCGGTACAAAGCTCTGTGGGCCACCGGTACACAGTGCTGTGTCTGGTGTGCGGCCGACCTCTCTGGTGTCCTGGTCGAGCTGTGTTACGGACCTTCCCATGTGGGCGAAAGCCGGACTGCCGCGGTGTCCCAGATGGTGCGCTGGTCCCCTGCACATATATTGGTGTGGTGTGTGTCAGGTGGTGTGCTGGTCTCCCGCACATATACTGGTGCGGTGTACCAGAGGGTGTGTTGGTCTCCACACTCGCTGCTAATACGAACATCTCTCGTGATCCATGACGATTATACTCTTCATCAAGACTGATCTGGACTCACTACTTTCCCTAAAGTACAGCTGTACTCACCTCTTAATGCTCCACTTCTTACGTTCTCTCGCACACCTTGCCTACCACATCCCCAGCTCACACGCCTCTCACACTCCTCCTCTCTTACCTCCCTCCTGTTGTTACTGTTGCAGCCATCGCCAGGCCCTTACGGGTGAGACGACGAGTTAGGGTCGGTAGGTCTAGCCCTGCGCGTGGGGCGATGAGCCCTGATTGGTGGGTCAGGCCCCACGGGTCAGGCCCCACGGGCCCTGATCGGCTCGCTGGAGCAGCATCACGAGCCGGACATGGTGGCACCAGTGGGAGGTCGCACTTAATTAAATCAGGTTTGATTACAACCGAGAATCTCAGGAAGGCAGCTAGTACGCACTGTGGTAGCTACCACCCCAGCTAGCCAGCTACAACTGGCAGTGACAACTCGTAGCTACAATCACAGATAACCAATGATCATTCATATGTACACGACAGAAATAATGGATATGTTATCTTAGGTTTAATATCTGTTATCTATATAATCACAGGACCCCTTTTGTGGGGCATCTGCAGCTCCAAGGCCACAATACAATCAGTAGCAGGGAAATGATGGACTCCTTTTGGAATGAGAAGTTCTTCGACGAGATTACACCAACAGTGCTATAACATTGCCAAGGATGACTGTAGACCAAATTTGATAACACCATTTGACAACTGTTGTTATCGTATGTTTGGTCAGTTCTGTTGATCCGTTTTCTGTATTTTAACATTCTCAGGATGGCGTCGTCCCTCTGATATTGTGTGAGTTCTTCGTTGCCCTGCTAAGGTCATGTGACAGTATGGACTAAGGGAGGGATTCTCTTTGATTCTAAGTGTAAAATCTATGGTGTGATGGTTAAAGGTCTTCATTAAACGGTTTTCTCTTGCGTCTATCAGTTTCTTAACATAAAAAGAAACCCTAATCAATGATTAAGTACAGTGCTGACGACAACTGAATTGAAACTACCTCCTGGAATAGTTGCTGTGAAGGCCCAAATTTCTTTTTTCAGTTCCTTGAAGACATCTTGCTGTATTCAGTGAATTATGATCTTGTATTGTTAATCTACATCCAGGAGTGGATTTCAGATTCGAGTTCTAGCCGAAGATTTATATATATATATATATATATATATATATATATATATAATATATATATATATATATATATATAAATATAGATCGATAGATAGATAGATAATAGATGAATAGATATATATATATATATTATATATATATATATATATATATATATATATATATATTATATATAATATAGATAGATAGATAGATAGATAATAGATGAATATATATATATATATATATATATATATATATATATATATATATATATATATATATATATATATATATATATATATATATATGTAGATAGATAGATAGATCATTGCCATTTTGCCTCCTCTTACGAAAGTTGAAATAAAAAGAGAATAATCGGTATTATATCTTTACCTGAATACTGAATGTGACAGATATATGCTCTGATTTAGCGATTCACGTCTCCATTTCGTAATCGAAACGAAGAAAAATCTGCTGATTAATGATGAGAGTATAATCAGTCACATGAGCGTTCACACCTGGGTTTTACTCGTCCGATCTGATGGTGGAATTAGAGTTTTATGTTGAACGGGATGTGTCTCGTCCCTACTGACAATCCAGACTGCTGACTGGAAAGTGAGTTTTTTCCTCCTGGACATCTCCACTGAGACTCCAGGTTTATGGTGTTGCAGCTATAATTTCTAGTTCCCTTTCCAGTGATTCTTCTGTTCTTTATTGACTTTGTTCTGGAGCAAGTTTTCCGTCTTTACAGCTATAACTTGTGATATTTTTCCCCTTCTTATATGAAGATGTCACTTTTCTTCCTCGTATTTGTCTTGTTCATCTCCTCTTCCAGTTATTTCCTATCCTCTGTACTTCCATTTTTCTTTAATCATTCTTCGTAATTCTGATACTATGTTTATTCTTATCCTGTATGCCTTTTTATAAGCTTTTTGTCATTAGCGAGAAAAGACAATTGTTTCTCATTTTTTCTTTTTTTCTTTTTCTTTTCTGTTCTGGAAAGACAATCCACTTCTGAGTAAACGTACGAACTGGGTTAAAGAAAGATGAGAATAAACTCTAAACAGATGATGAAAGCTGATCCAAATCCAAGCTTGAATATCGTCATTAGAAATACCAAAAATGATAGGATCTTAAACTCAGTAAGGTAAAGATAGGCATGACCAATTAAGGCCAACATTTCCTGTTAAACTATGACAAAATAGGAGGTAGTACCAATAACTCGTTAACTATCATAGAATGAAAGAAACACCCATTGTTCAGTTGTAATCACCATGCATATAAAAGATCCCTTATCATGTGTAGAATTTACGAGCACATGATTAAAAGATTATATTCACCAACTATAGACAGTGCTAGATAGCAATTCATGCAAGTGAAGGCTGTAGGCAAACCTGATACAGACAGCAGATAAAAAATAGATTAGCATACCCACATGTAAGAAATGTCACAGACATTTATACAGACGGATTTTGATCAAATGTTTTCATAATACAACGTAACTTTGATGAGATTATTTCACGTAAGGATATCAACAGAAAAATACAAAGGTCACTCAAATGATCATAAAAAAAACAACACACACCGAGGCTTCATAACGTACAACAGCACACGACCATTAGAAATGAATTCTCTCCCGAGACCCCAAGTTCTTGGTCATGGTAGACTAAGCCACCTCATTTTGCATTATTAACTACAGTCCCGTGTTCGTAAACCTTCACTGATATCCCCCGACAGAGGCTGAAATGCCCTGAAACCGCGTGTAAAAGTCACAGTCTAAATGATTCCCACCCAAGTAATCCCTGATGACTCTCGCTCGCCTGCTCTGCAACATTTTCCCCAAACACACACACGAGAGCGGATTCTAATCCCTGTTCAAGAAATTAAAACGTAAGTAAACTATGGTTGTGCGATCGCTCGCTGTCCCAGATCAGCTTAAGTAGCAATTGGGTTCCGGAAACACCCACATTTGGCCGGAATTATCCGGCTGCGTGCCACAATAATCCGGTTAATAGGGGAAGCCGTTTCCCGGCCAAGGCTGGTTTCCTGTGCCGCAGCCAATACGGACGTGGCAGTCTGGGCTTGCAGGTCTCCAGTTATATAGCGAGGGACGGAAGTGATCTTCCGTTACCTACACAGGCCCGGCTCCTCTCTTCTCCACAATATCAAATTTCTTTAGCGTTTGTCCGACAATACACAGAGGGGGAAGATGGCACACATTGGCTCTGGGATGGCCGCTTGTGCCGATCAGTGAAGATACAGAGTGTGTCTTTCGTGTCAGATCTTAGACTCTGGTTTCCGTATGCGGCAACAGCGCATGCACTTGTCTACGATAACAGCCAAGTTATTATCATAGTCTCGATATTACCCAGTGGTAGACGTATGGGAGAGACACCTAATCTTTATGCTACCCACTGGAAAAAATGGTTATTGATGTCTAGAGATCTATTTAGTTATTAGTTCTGAAATTTAATCCATTAGATACACAATCGATAACCTTGATGCTAAAAAAAAGATGAGAATTACAGTGAACTTTTCTCACCTATATTGCCGTGGAATTGCCCTCGAGTGTGGGAAGGTGGGTTAAGTAATGAGTGAAGACTTGTCTTCCTTTCGCCTTGAGCCTGTTTGGTTATTATTGGCGTATAATCAGATCCCTAATTGCACTTTCCCCCTCTTCCTTTTGCCTGATCTGGTCTCACTAGTTACCATACTCGCAGTAACTACGTGGAGGCATTCGTCCCACTTAGACCTATTGAAAGGTAACTAATGAGAACATTGTATTACAATTGGTATGATGTTAAGTTGTCTCTGGCTTCATCTTCCACATCTCTGATTGGACGAAACTTGTTGAGCTTTGGCGAAGTGTTCCACAGGTCATGTGCTATTGTTTCACTGTAACTCCGGACAACCGTATTGAATTAACAGAACACCATTGGCTTAATTATGTATATCAAATCACTGGCCGGAGTGACAAATTGCAATGCTCAATATTTGAAATCGAATTGGAATATTAGAATTGCAAAACAGTGAATATTTGTTTGTCCTTCCCACCAAATGTGAGTTTTACCAAAAGTGAATTACGCGTATATGATATCTAATGTACACGTAACTGGTAAAGTTAACTTATATTCTATGCTATATAGCCTCTGGCCCCGGTCACCCATGGGGACACAATCGTTCTTTGATTAGCATTTCTTCTGATAAATGAATCTCTTTGTGATATTGACCCTTTGCTAATGATGTGCCAGCCAATCATAAATTTCCAGACTATCATCATAAAATATTCTCTCTCACAACCAGTTACAGACACTGGTAACATTCCTGCATCATGCAGCAAATATCTGTGAATATTGATAATCTTTTCATATCATATATCCCAGTTAAGCCCACATGAGTAAGGCACGACGCATGGTTATGATGCTTTGACCTACGACCTGATCCTTAATGGTCAATGTGGAAGTCCAGACCATCATACCTCAAGATCGTACCATCGTGCTCAAGGGATGGAAAGCCTCACTCCTTTTTCCCCCACGATCTTGTGTCCTCTGGTCGTTTTCCTCACCTCTACCTTTCGCCCCCACACGGTGGGGCGCGCCTCATTCGTTTCCAACGTTCCCATTTTTCATGGCAGAGTGGCGCCTGCCTCACCCACGTGAGCGTCAAGCCAAATGCAGAACTGCACAGAAAATATGTCTGGCGTTGCTAATGTCTGTCGTGAGTTCGGGGTACTGAGAAGCTCTTGGCGCTCTGACCTGCCTGACTGATGTTTAGGTGGTGAGATGTTTGGGTGGGGTGAGGTGCGATGTTTTGTGTGTGGTGATGCGTAGGTTTGGTGATGTGTATGTGTAATAATGATGAAATATGGTGTTACTGAATGTTGATTTTGGTGTGAGATGACAGCAATTCTACCAATACAGTAAAGATGACCCTCGAGACATGATTGCCCTCAAATTGACACTTGAAACAGTCACGTTAATTCTTCATCGTTTCTTAGTGTCCTGGTCCTAGGGGTAAGTTCGCCAGTGACCAGCCTCATATGACAGTAAACTGCAGCCACTGACTCCCGTCCAACGATCAAAGCTTTGATTCTGTGTTGACGAAGACTGCTTCATTTCGAAGTACCACTTCGTTCACCCGAAGTTCTGATCTATCTGCCGTTCTGTGTTGTGGAGCCAGTGTTGTAATGAGTATTGTAAATCAGATTTCTGAAAATGTTTACGGAGTTACGGCCTCCTCTTGAGGTTTACAAAGCCACTTAGGAGGTCCCCTTCCAACCTCCACCGTCACTTTGAAACGTTCGAGCATAACTTGGTGAGTCGTTCCCTTCGTGAAGGACGCTTCCCTTCCCCCCTCCTAAACTCGACCACTAAATCCTTTTCTGAGGCAATTTTTATCAGTTTTATTTCTTCCTCTGCGGCAGGAACTTTCTCCTTCGTTATTTTCTCTCTTTTATTTTCTCGAAATTCTCATTTTCTGCTCTTGCTTGTCTTCCACTGAACATTCCTCTCAATTCGTGAATCGTTGTCTATTTCCTTTGCTTTACTAACATTTATGACATTCTTGTACCCCACATAGTCAAGAAATGTTCATCATATCTTTCTAGTTATTCTATAATGTTCATCAGTGCTAGCCAAACGTTGAACATTATACCATCAATCTCCATATAATGACTTAATTTCAATAGCGCCAAATGTCTTAAAAATTCTACTCATTAACTAGATTGATTTCCCTATCGTTAATGTTATCGACAAGCTACACCTGCTCACACTGCCGTTATAAACTAGGTTGAATCACATAATGCTCATCAACTGGCCAATGCAGTCTTTACTTTTCCATTGACAACCTTGACGCGGTGAACATCAACTCGCTGGGCTATTTTCACTACTACCATACCTTCTCTTGATTGCTATTGGTTTTTCTCATTAGCTTGCCTGAATTATCACCTAGCCTGCTGACATCTACTGGCATCATTAGTTATCCTAATTATCACAACAATGCTTTCCTTAACTACCCTTACTTATTGCAGTGCTATATACAGCTTGCCTTATGGTACTATGATCAATCATGCTCACCACGACACGGGCGAGTCATTAACGTGATATACAAGCTAACACGTAATTCATTCACCAGCCTAAGCCTTATCTACTAGTGGTCTTAACTAGAGTTATCACCCTACGGTGCTGTCATCAGTTCACTCTAACATCTTACACTACCGTCATTAGATAGTCTGATTCCTTAACTCTGTTGTCATTAACTAGTTTGATTATCTTACATTAATGCTATTAACTAACCTGACCTCCCATGACTTGGTTCATATTGACCACATCTGGCATTCCTCTTATGAACTCAGCCTAAACCCTCTTTTGCCTTCAACATTAACAAGCTCAATCATAATTATTTTACGCAAATATCATCACTGACAATGCCAGTATCATAATGATATCATTGATTAGCTGAACAACACTGGGATACCTTCATTAACCCAACCTAACAGCATTAAGTTAGTTACAATGGTTGTGTATGTTATTACTGAGGAGCCCCTATCATAACTTTTACTGTAATGTTCTCTGGGTTTTTTTTCATAAGCTGAGACAGAATGGGAGTTTGAATACAATAATAATCCTAGGCCATCTCATTAACTCTATTAATTTATCTGTCTGTCTATCTACATATATATATATATACATATATTTATAGATGGATAGATAGATGTTTGATAGCCATAGTCAGGTACCCATTTTATCGACGAACGCCTAAAGGATGATAAACAGTTTAGGTCGACTGTAGGAAGACTACCGCAACCAGGATTCGAACTTATGCGCTACACCACGGAGGTCCACCTAAAGTTTATGGGATGCACAAAATACATTCGTAGAAATGACTCCGTTTCCCAGACTGTCTTAAGATACACCATGCGCGCATGGACCCCTCGTTGTCTTTAAGCTTCCAGCTGTGTGGGTGATGCTGGAGTCAATAGAGACCCAGCTGTCCGAGTAATACAGGCCTGTGGCCCTTTGTGCTTCACTGGAGTGCCTGGAATATATTGTGATCTGGTAACTGGTGTCCAGGCCTTTGTCCTGCGAAGCAAGCCATCCGCATTTTCCCCCTGTAATACCGAGTGGATGATTTCCCAGACGATTATTTTCTTAGTGAAAAGTGAGCAGAGGGATGAGTTGGCTTTTCCTTTTTCCTTTATCGCTCGGGAACCGAAGAATTTCAAGCGGGAGGGTAGGGTTGTTGTCTCCATTATGGGAATGACTCGATAATGTTTCGAACATGGTTCACTGTTTCGTTTTCCGATTCGGGATGGGTCGCAAAGGCAACGCGTGATGGTTCGGTAACCTCAGGGTCGTCCTATTGATGTTAGTATTCAGCAGGGAATGATATTATTCGACTTTTTTTGATGCAGGTCAAGAACAGAGAAACTAGAATGACGTCTCTCCTTTTCAGATAAATTGGAATACATAATTCAATACGAAAGACTCAAAATGCTGAAGGTATTCCTCTTAATTATACATATTGTCACTGAAGTATGACACGGAAACCAGACTTAAACTAGCAGTACCTGATAGCATGAGAGATGTATTCCCCGGAAGAAAAAAAGAAGAAAGATCAATGGAGATGTATATAAGACAAACTTGGAGTTGTAGCTACAGAATGTCCGTGCCCCTTGGGTGAGCCTTCTGGTCCTGTTGTCCTTAGGGAAGTGTGTGTAATAGCAGATCCTTACACAAGTTGTTGAATGATAGCCACATTGTTAACCCCTGAACACGATGATACGATTTTTCAACACGACAATACGATCCTTGAAACACAACGATACGATCCTTGAAGACGGAGGAGCGAACCTTAAACACAACGATACGATCCTTGAACACGACAATACGATCCTTTAAACACGAGGAAGCCATCCTTAAACACAACGATACGATCCTTGAACACGACAATACGATCCTTTAAACACGAGGAAGCAATCCTTAAACACAACGATACGATCCTTGAACGAGACGGTACGACCCTTAAAGACAAAGATACGATCCTTGAACACGAAGTTGCGATCCGTCAACACGACTTTACAACCCTTGAACACGACGATATAATCCCTGAGCACGTAGGCGCTACCACTGAGCACGATAGTATGACACTAGGCACGATGGCACGACCTTTGACTCAACTCTTCAGGAACAGAGCCAAAGTTTAAATCAACATACATAACCAAGGGTCATACGTTCGTCTTCAAGATCTCTTGTCGTTTTGCTCCAAAGCTTAAGCTGCAGTGAGGCAAGCGCCCCATTATTAGTAAGTAAAACGCTTCATGTTCCTCTTCATGAGTACTTGGGTCCTCCTGGCGTTATCATGACCACTCGAAAGGGAGGAGGAGGACACACGCACACACAGCTGGCTTGCTGAAGTAGGCCCTTGGCACTGCAACACCCTCTCTGACATAACTGGTTTAATATCTCTCCCAGCCACATGCCTGGTGTTCCATCAGGGTTTATGTTGGTACTTGAGCTAGTTTGACGACCGGAATAGCAACGAGACTGTGATGTACATTAATCACAAAGCAAACAGTAAGAGCTTATCTCACGTCCAAATAGAGTGATGTGAAAAGATAGTAAGCAGAGTGGCGACTCATAAACACAAACGCTGTATATCCATTAAGATTACGTGTCATTGACATCTCAAGACGCAGCAGATATAACCTTTTTGAAACTGTGGGAGATAAAAGGTGAAGCTGTCGCCAGAGTCACTAGTTTAACAACGGATGTTTTGTTGGTCCTCCAACATGAGTCTTCAATACGTTGTTCGTTTTTCCTATGGTTCACATGAAATGTTTCCCTCGACTGTTTAGAAATTTGATGTAACTTGATGGTCCGGTCCCTTTTGATATATACACATATATATGTATATATATATATATATATATATATATATATATATATATATATATATATAGAGAGAGAGAGAGAGAGAGAGAGAGAGAGAGAGAGAGAGAGAGAGATAGATCGATAGATACATAGATAGATATGTGTATGTATGTGTGTGGTAGCCACAAGTTAAAAGAAATACGATGATGATACGAGAGCTTCTGATAATTCAAACCTTCAATGATACAGATATAATGCTACATATGTCAGAATATTCCTGTTATTTTGTTCAATATATATATATATATATATATATATATATATATATATATATATATATATATATATATATATATATATATATATATTGAACAAGTTAATCCTTGTTTTATGTGTTCGTGGAATATCCCCGTTACCATCCACGGCAGATCATCCTGGGTAATATATCTGCACGCAGGATTATGTCCATAAGTTCAACAACTTTATTACTCGGCCTAAGACGAACTGAGGAGCAAGTCAGGGACGCTGACATGACCCAGCGTGACATCAAATCCCAGGACGTCATTATAGACCATAAAGGAAGGTTTACTGAGGCAACCAAGATTCCTGGGAAGAAAAATAGATATATATGAAACTCATTTTCCTTATGACACAATTGTTGATATTGTGTTATGACACAAATGTTGTTACTGTGTTGTGACACAACTATTGTTACCGTGTCATGACACGATAGAGTCTCTTTACTAAATCTATTCTTTCGATTATATGATATTTTGTGTTTCAATTTCCATTCTTCATTTCTGTGTCTCAACAATTCTTCTGAGTAGTAAATGACTCTGGCCTGGATCCCTTTCTACTCACTCTCCCTGGGTTGGTGCCTCCTTCCTCATTCTCCCTTTCTAGATCCCCTCTACTCACTCTCCTTGGGCTAGATCCTCCCTCCTCACTCTCCCTGACCTGGAGCCTCCCTCCACACACGACCTGGCCTGGAACCTCCCTCCACACACTCCCTGGCCTGGAACCTCCCTCCACACACTCCCTGGCCTGGAACCTCCCTCCACACACTCCCTGGCCTGGAACCTCCCTCCACACACTCCCTGGCCTGGAACCTCCCTCCACAAACTCCATGGCCTGGAGCCTCCCTCCACACACTCCCTGGCATGGAGCCTCTCCCTCACTCTCGCTGGCCTGGAACTTCCCCTCCCCCTCACTCTCCCTGGCATGGAGCCCTCCCCACTCACTCTCCCTGGCCTGGAGCCCTCCCCACTCACTCTCCCTGGCCTGGAGCCCTCCCCACTCACTCTCCCTGGCCTGGAGCCCTCCTACCTCACTCTCCCTGGCCTGGAGCCCTCCTACCTCACTCGCCCTAGCTTTATCCACTAGAGTGTCTGGTCAGCATGTGGCCCTGACAAAGAATGAGCAGATAGCGTGTCGGTCTGGCCTGTCTGTGGAGTGACTAAGAGAGGCATCTCTAATCCAGCCTTTCCCCGTCTCTGAACCACAAACTTGTTATCTTCAGCTAATGCGTTCCGTAGCCTTAATGACGTTGGACAGTGATTGTCACCCTAATTCTGGATTCTAATCCTTTAATGATCTTTCGTCTGAAAATTTATATATTCTAATGCTTTAAGATGATATGTTTCGTATGATCACTTTTTCTCCAGTCTGATTTATCATACTTCTTTATCCTGTAGTTTATGATAGTTTATATCCTACAGGTTCTGAACTTTTATGTTATATATATATATATATATATATATATATATATATATATATATATATATATATATATATATATATAGCGAGAAATCTTCGTTACGATGAAACACTGTGATCCTTACGGAATGGATATATAAGCAATATCCCTGTTAAGCAAATCTAGATAAATATATTGTTTACTGATATCTAGTGAGCAATATTCACTGATATCTAGTAAGGTAAGGTTGCCTCTCGGCTCGTGATAAACCGTGAAAAGTTACCACATTTTTCGTTATCTCAAACGCATCAAAAAATCGGAAGCGCTACCTCCCAAGGACTCTGAGATCGTCAGTCTCATTCACCAAGCGTCGTATGGGAGACCAGAGTGTGTGTGTGTGTGTGTGTGTGTGTGTGTGTGTGTGTGTGTGTGTGTGTGACAACTATCTAACATATCAATTTGTGGAGGAGAAGAGTTCTGAACTCTGGAGAACTTGAGCTCGCCGCAGACACCCTGGTCACTCTTGGAGTGGTAGAGCCACGTCTGCTACCGGGTCTTCAGGATGCCATTGGTATGTGGGACGAGACTTAGTTGCCTGGTCCATAGGCCCAGCTATGGGTACTGTCGGATGTGTGGGTCAAGCCTCTGTCACTCGTCTAATGTAGGAGGAGCATGTCAGGCTGACACGAACGAACGTATTGGTCAAGTCTTGTCGTCCGTTTCCTCCAAGGTCGGCCGTGTACGGGGCTAGGGTTACCATGGAATGTGTGGATAGTAAGGTTATATACACCTCCAACAGAGCCGTGTAGTTCTTGGCCACATTGTGGGAGCGTGAGGCCAGGGCTGAGGGATAGCAAGATGTCGTCCTAGGTGAACTATCTGGGAGGGCAAGCTGTGTTGGTCGGAAGTGACCGGCGGCAGGTTGAAGGCTAAAGACAACTTTTTAATGTTACACAACAGATACAAAGGGGAACATGTTGGTGGCGTATCGAGGGACAAACAGTAATTTCTGATAAGAAAGTGATTATGTAAACCACGAGTCAAGACCTACTTAGTAGATGATACATGGCAACAAGACCAAAAGGTAGATGGAAAAATGAGAAGAACGAGAGACTGATATTCACTTCAAATGAAGAAAAAATATCTCTGAAATAAAGTGTAAATTCCACCTGCCGTGTAGGGACAAAAAGAGAATCCATATACTGGAATGGCTACAAAGAGCACCAATCAAGGATTCCCTGTCCGTTTTTGACCGTAGTATTGCTGGTGGGGTTTGGCTGAGCCTGAGTGCACCAACCCGGGTTACCAGGGATGTGGCCGCTGGCTGAGGGAGGCGCGGAGGTAGCTGACTGAGGGAGGCGGAGGCAGCTGACTGAGGGAGGCAGAGGCAGCGGACCGTGGGAGGCACAGGTGGCAAGCTGAGGAGAGCAGATATAGCCGACTGAGAGAAGGCAGGAATGGCCAGCTTGGTCTGAGTGGTGACGATAAGCAACTGAAGGACGTCACTCAGCAACATCAGATGGATGGAAGGCAGAGTAAAGTGAAGTCGGGAAGCATCGCTGGCCAGACACAGACCTCTTGCAAGGTCTGTCGTCCATATCTCGTTCCTGAATTGCCATTCTTTTTCCTTGTCGGTTATATCTCAAATGTTAGAAGCGTAGTACAAGAAATTATACTTTCTCCAGCGTCAGTCCAGCTCAAAATGAACCTGAATTGGGTATAAGTCTTTCAGAAGCAGAGTCATGGTGGACACGAACTGTGTACAAACATGATGGATATACAGAGGAACAGAAACATAAAAACAAACAAAGGGACTGGACTTTCAAGAGAAAATCAGGTCGAGGCTTGACCTAGAAAGTGTAGTCTGGTAGATGGGTGCGATAGATAACTATGGATAGAGAGGAGGGATAGATAACTAAGGATAGATGTGATCGTCGAGGACAAGCAACAGGCAACACCTTCCTTCTGCTGCTGTACCGCACCTGCTAGAGACGTGGGCTCCTCCATCCTCCCCTACCTCCCCACACAGCTGGAGACGTGGGCACCTCCATCCTCCTTTCCCCACACAGCTGGAGACGTTGGCTCCTCCATCCTTCCTTCCCCACACAGCTGGAGACGTGGGCACCTCCATCCTCCTTTCCCCTCACAGCTGGAGACGTGGGCTCCTCCAGCCCCTCCTCTCCTCACACAGCTGGAGACGTGGTTACCTCCATCCTTCCTTCCCCACACAGCTGGGGACGTGGGTTCCTCCATCCTCCTCGCCCTACGCTTTTCCTTTCCCCGGCTCGTGTCCTTTACCTTCGGGAAATATCGTTTACCCGCAGAATCCTTCGGCCGAAGCATTAAAATCATGTTCATTAATTAAGGATATTTGCCTTAATGATTACGAGATCATCCTTTTCACACGCCGGTGGGAGGAAGAGTTTAAAGTAATTTTTGGGGACAGAACCCACTCCACGGCTTGGTTGGGGGCCTCGGTCATCAGTTAATGAGGTCCTGCGCAATTACCGTAATGTGTGCTTAGTACTCCAGCAGGACTATCCGCTATGTCAACCAATACCACCAACATTTCCAGAACAAAAGAACGTAATTTCAAGTCATTAGTTGAAGTAACTTGGAAAGTGGTGCCGTAGCGAAAGTAGGCCCTTTTTCTCTTTTTCTAACCCCCCAAAAGATACATAGATAGATAGGTAGAGAGAGAGAGAGAGAGAGAGAGAGAGAGAGAGAGAGAGAGAGAGAGAGAGTTCCCTTAACGCATGTCTCGCCACGATACGCCTCCGATTTCCAAGTACGAAGTTCAGCAAGACTGTACTGCTGCTGCTGCTCCTGCTGCCACTTCGCGTAATGGACGCTGCAAAAGTACCAAGACTGATTTTGCAAGTCGGATCCCATACAGTAGGTTATAGATCGTCCACTGTCACCCCGATTCCAAAGATGTTAAATCAACTCTCTCATTGGAATCGGTATTCGCAACAAACTTTTCTCAAGTCGTGTCAAGAATCGATGTTCAAAATCGAAGATAGGCCAAGATTTTCACTTCGTTTTCTCCTCCGAAATCATTTCGACTCATTATATGAGATTTCGTTTTCTAAATTTATTCATCTTGCCACTTATTCGTAAAATGGATGTTCCGAGCGTGTTACAGGGAGCTTGGTGCGAATATGGAGTGGAATATTATGAGCATATATTAGCATACATTAGTGTATTTCTCTGCACGCAACAGATACATATCTTACATGATATTCAGTTTTCTTTATGACCGGTGGACGTGGCCAGTTTCATGAGTGCTGCGGATTCTGAGAAGAGATGAAGAGACCCTTTGGGGGGGGGCAGGTATTAAGGACGTAATTTACATGCAGCGATAACATGAACAATTCGTAAAAGTAAGGTAACAAGCGAATTAGTTGGTTCAGGTTATTCTGATGAGCGTCATCCGATACAGGCCTTATTCACAGCATTGTTCAGTACCGCCATCAAAGAGGAATCGTGTTACACACATCTTTGCCCATCAACCAGTAATGATTCGCAATGAGGCTTCCGACGTCACTTTGAATTAATCAAATGCCACAGAATATTGCCTGGAAGAATGTCATTTCTATCGGATTATCGTCATAATCATAAATAAATCTTATAAGAATGAGAAGAAAATGGATCTTTTTTTTTTTTTCGTCTTCAATAAGCTAATGAGGCAGTAATGTTTTCTTTTTCTCCATGTTCGTGACCTTGAAGCTCATGGGTTAGGGCCACGAAGGCAAATTGAAAACGAATGTGAAGTAATCACGGAAGAACTGAAAAGATATATAGTTATCAGTCCATATTTGATGATAAGGAAACAGAGAGTATGATATGAGAACGAAAGATCCAGTTTCAGTCAAAAATTCCGCATCGAGCGAGACATTAAATGAAACATGAAAGAAAATAGGGCTAAAGAGGTGCAATAGAGAGGTAAGGAGAAAAGCGGAGGAGCAATTTGTGTTTGAGAAAGGGGACAACCCGATTCAAAAGTAATGGCTAGTGGGGCAGGTCATAGCTGCTTAAAAGAGCGTAAGATGGTAAAGAGCATTCAATGGTCCTTTGAGGACTCTCATAATGAGGGTTTCGATCATCTCTATGAAGGAAGGATAGAGACCCTCTTACAGATCCATTAAAGTTAACAGACAGTCAGGAAACTGATTTTATGGTTAAATGTATTCTAAACATGATCATCGTCAAAGGCAGGAGTAGCTAGATGAGGGTCGAGCTGAAATACTTTATTTTCTCATGTCCTTAAGGTATAAGACTCTTAGATTTGCATAAGTGTCTTCTTATGACTTTGGCTTAGTCGGACATATGTTTGACAATTTAGGTGTGGATTTATCTCAGATCAGAGTACAACAGACGTCTTGTGCATATATATACCACGGCTTTATATTGAAAAATGCTTAACCATCTTAGTTATATGTCCACGTCGAAGGAAATATGAATATTGAATTCAAGAGACCCTTTAAAGTAAAGAATGCATGTATAAATTCTTTAAAAGACATTTCAATCTTTTCCAAAAAGTAAACGTAAGATATCATACCGATGGAAAGAACTTGCCTGGAACCTGTATCTGAATTTTTCACAAATTTTGTAAAACACGTCTCTATAAAGTATCTGACTCTACTGAATTCAGTGAGTCAGTCAGTTACATATATCTTCAGTTATATTTGTTGGCTAGTTCAAAACCTTTTACTTATAGAAATTCGTTTGGCAATTGTTTACTGCAAAAGTAAAAGTATTCGTGTTATGTTTTTTGGATATGATGTTGATTCATACATACCATTATGATTCATGGTAAATTTGGTGATCAGAATCATTAAAGAGAAAACAGAAAAAGGATCCAGAAATGAGAATTGATAATATGAAATCAGAAGGAAATGTGGGATGAAAAAGAGATGAAAAAAAGTAGTTTTAGATATAAAGAATATAAGTAAAAAGAAGACTAATAAAGAAAAATATGACAATGATTTTGTAAATGATGACGCTAGAAGAAAAAGATGGTGTACATGGTTGAAAAAAAAGAATGATGAGGCAAAAGGAGACGATGATTACGAGGGTGGGTGGCGTTAATCATGACAGCGATGCGAAGGAACTTTAGATAGCGCAATATTCTCTGGATGAGTGGGCAAAGTTCTGCCGAAGTCTAAGAGCCGGTCCAAAGTTTGTGGGGCCTCTCATCATACGTGTGGCCGGGCTGGCTTGCCAGCCTCGTCCCGTGCAGCTTACACAGTTTATGCAGAGAGCTATCACAGGCGTCATTTTGGGGGGATCCTCCGTCACACTGTGCCCCCAAGCTGGATCAAAGGCTTGCCAGCTTGGAGTTTGGGTGATACGCAAAGTAAGAGGTACCATCTCCTCAACCCTACCGATGGTCGTGCTTCACCACCTGGGCTTTGACGCTTCCCTCACTTTCCTCTAAACCTCTATCGTCTCTGTCAGCCTAGACTTGGCCTGAGCCTAGATTTGGTTTCCTCAGCCCCACACCTCCAAGTGCTGGGCTAGAACTCAACCCTACACTTCCATGTACTGGAGTGAACCCAGTCATCTCTCCAACTGAAATCTTCACCTTGTATATGATTCAGTAGAAACATTATTTTTAACGCTATTTCTTTGAGTATAAGTGATTAAATAACGCTTCATACACCTACCTTTGTATGTATATATATATATATATATATATATATATATATATATATATATATATATATATATATATCAACTGATGTTTGTCTTTTTAACTATGCTCATGTCTGTCATCATCAACTTCGCTCCAGATACCATGGGATGAATCAGGCACACTCCGGCTCTCCAGTCACACACACACACACACACACACACGTCCTCAACCCAGGCCCAGTGCGATATATAAAAGAGCATTAGCGCATTTGCCTTCGTAACATTTCACCCTTCTCTTCTGCCTCTGAAACAAATCCAAATCTCTTGATACGTAGCTTTCTATGATCCTCCCGGGCTTAACTCGTGTCTTTACAGGGAGTTTGGAAACTGACAACCTCAGCAAATGCAATGTGTGAGCGTTTATTTCTTTTTCCTTCAGTGTTAACTGTGGTATGATTATCGGTTATCACGCCAAGTCAAGTGTCGATTAATTTCTCGTACGTGTGATAGATCATGTATGGTTTTTGTTTATATTATAGACATTGCAAGCTAAATGTTTAGGAAGTATCAATATGCGCAATGTTAGATCCATTCACTGGTTATCTAGAAGAATGTATAGCGTCATATACATTTGATAACTTGGTCTATATATATTTCAGTCTGGCCTGCAAGATAGCGCCAATTATTATCATATCAATAACATATGTGTATATATGGTTTATATTTCGGCATACCTTTCTATACACATCGCCCAAGATGCTCCTAAACTCTATCACCAAAAAAGCTGGAGCAATCGCCCGTAATAGACCAATACTTTGTGCTTTGAGAGAACTGATTTGCTCGATCGTAACAGAACTTCTATTCGTCCTTTGGTAAGCATCGTCCACGGGGTCTTAAGAGGGCCAATTCTGACTGACCCCTTGGCAATCAAAAGTAATTTCCTTTCAAGCGCTTGCAGGCACAGAGGACATTGGATCAAGAAATAGATGGAAACCAGATGTCTCTAAAAATGTAATGCCTCCAACCTATATGTACTTGAAGGCAAAACAGTATATATAAATCAAACACAGACATAAGTTAACATATCCCATTCTCATCCATAAATACCCACGTAAAAACATATCATTTGTTCCGTTTAAATGTTACTCATAGATATGGAGGGAATTTTTTCTCTCCTTTTTTTTGCGTGGATCACATTGACCAATATCAATTTCGCAAGTTGATCTGCATTACGACCGCATCATGACCCAATATCCCCCAACCGAACATCAAGGTAATTTCCTTAGGGTATTCCTGGCTTTTAAAAAGATTTGTCGATGTGATCAGCCGGGAGAGAAAAATATATCCCAAACCAGACATTTTCGCCGGAATCGAATATTTACACCAGTGTAAATAATCGCCCCTAATACTTGAATACTATTCTGTTGTTGACATTTGAATGAATATTCTTAGAGTAAATAGCGGATCTTTATAGCCATCGCTAAACGTAGCAGTTCCGAATACTCTGTATTTTTTTCTATTTTAGAAAATTGATCGGAATTTTCTTTAAGATTATATCTATATTAAGAAACCAAATGTCAGAAGACGAGTTTTGCTTGTTGATAATACTGACTGCCACACATAAAGCCGGGTATGAGTACACCCATTGCAACCAGGGGTGTGTGTATATCTGAGGCAGAAATTCCCCTCGAAAAAGAAGTAAAAGGAGAATGGCTATCAAGTGGACGGCAGATTTGTAATGCTATTAACCTCTGAAAACGATCCGATCCTGCAAACCAAACCAGAAGTAACCTCTGCTGAATTGTCTTTAAACGTTTTCGAGGTGATTGTCTTTCGTGGGTTACTTCTGCTTGTCACGAAGTGAAAGAATTTATCACTTCAGAGATAAGTCAAGATGCCGTAGATTTAGTCAGGTGGATCAGATTCATCATCTGGAGACACAATGCAATCGTTAAAAGAGGTTGTACATGTATATTGAGAAAGGTAAAGACCTTGGCTATACAGTGGCTAAGTCAATTCGTACTGCCACTCACCATAATGGTCACTATGGAGGAAGACACCACCAAGGCACATCTTCACTATACATTCGGCAGACGCGCAGTAATTATCCCTTGGACTATGTTGGCCTTTCATCCGACCGTAACGGGTCATATGAAAGACCATGTTCATACCACCTTTGTCTTCAGTAAACCATTGACACCAATAGCATTTTCTCTATATATGTTCATCGACGATGAATGTTAGAAGGGAAGTACTGGAACATATGTCACTGTTTCATAGAACAAGCTTTACAAACGTGCCTAATACCCCCCAACACACACACACAGACACACACACATACGTATGATCAGAGATCGAATCAGATATAAAGCTCATGATGCTGTCGAAGTTGAAAAGAAGAATAACAGCTTACATTCCTCTCCAAAACGACAAATATGTCTGTATAGCCTGATGGTATGGCCTCAGTAATACCCTACAAATCATTAGAAAGCATTTTGGTGTAATGTTCTAAGGTGTACAAATATCTTGACAGTAAAGTCTTAAGTTGTCTTTCACTTGGTGGATTTATTTGCACTACGTCAGTTGTTACAAGTAAGGCAATGTTTTCGTTGTCTACGTCTCTCGTCAACTCTTGCTAGGCCATCCTAATGTCATGGTTGTCTGCTCGTGTTTCCCTTTCATCTCAAGGATACACAAGAGCGACCTCTGCGTGGGAGATTAAAACAAAACAACCTCAGCCGCATTCAAAGCCATGAGAGGAGCAATAGATGACACACACTTCTGTACACGTCGGGGAGCGAAGTCCACAGTTGGAGATCCCTCTGGGAAGTGACCATGTTAGTAGGTACCGCAGGGTGGGTGTGTTGGCCTCGACACATCAGCTCTTGTATGTACAACATATGTAACTTACATTAAGAAAAAAAAATATACATATATATAACTTTGAAAAGAAACGAGCGGCTTTGGAAGAAAAGCTGAATACAAGTAAGCTTCATGATTTTATTCTCAATAGATATAATGTGACCTGAGCTTGTGGCTCACAAGTTGTTCATGAAGTGCCAAGAGAAAAATCATGAATTTTACCGAAGTTTGGAATGGTTCTCATGAGAACAAATATTTCTGGAATTCATCGACAAAATACCTTGACCAATAACGTGTATCAGGCTATACAGGCACGGTAAACTAGTGTTTATAGATTCAAGTACTTTCCAGTTTTGTTTAGAGAATGGAGACCATCTTGTCTATCGTGTCTTCACCTGGTGGGATCAGACGAGAGCTGTAAAGATGATACATATGCCTGTCTAACACAGCACTGTGGGTCAGGGTTGCTGGTCTCTGATATTAAACCTTTGTTTGGTATTGTTGTGTGGTGATGCAGGGAGGCTCTGTAAACAACTTGTTGACACAGTCAGCCTCTGCGGCAATAGAATGTTCAAGTGTTGTAACCAGTGATGAAAACGTCTGTACAGGAGAAGTGAAAATCATATTTGATGATTATATCGAGACAGACCTTGTAGCTCATGAATACACACACGAGTGCAACCTAAACTTAAGCATTCGAACTCAAGCTTAAGATAAGCATTCGTACACGTACAAATTGATCAAGAGAGGAAATATCAAGGGGAATAATTCTTCAAATGGTCTTGAGGTTGTGACCATAAACACTAGCATGTAACGAAACACTCTGGCCTTGCGATCTGTGGAAATGGAATAATCATTTTAGATATAAAGCTCTTTCATCTGGAGGTAAACACCAGATAGAAGCATTGGTAATCATTTTCAACTGTTGTTGTCACAAGCATAACAATTGTAGAGAGAGAGGAGACAGCATGCACTCTACACAGCGGTAAAGGAAAGTGGTATTCATGTTTAAATAGGAAAGAATGATTACTTATCGTCCCATTTAGAAGTAAATAGTTAGGCAAAGGCATTGTGTCTGCAACACGTCCATCATAACATGCAGCCACATTTCCCGTTCTCTCTGTCCGCTCTCATGTTTCTCTCTTGGACAAAGAGACAACTGGGTTTCCCGTTGTTGTCTCTCGTGTTAAGGATACATGCAATGCCTTCCCCCGCTCCCCCAGCCTGAGAGGATTATAACAAAACATCTCCAGCTGTATTCACATTCATCAGAGGACCGGCGGTGCAGGGCAGGCATTTTGGTCGACATCAAAGGTCAAGGATTCCCTGCGTGAACTTGCTATTTTGGGGAGCCCCAGCTCCCACACTTCACGGAACCCGTCCCCAGGGTGTGGCTCCCATACTCGCCGAACTTGCTCCCTACCAGGAAGGGAGCAGCTCCCGCACCACCAGCTTCGTTACAGTGTTAATTCATAGGCAGTTGGAATACAACAGTCGCCCTGTTGTCTCCCTTTCTCTCTTCAGTCTAACTCGACCTGTTTTAAGAGGATCCATTGCAAGGTGACCACATGATTAAGCCTGAGGTTTGAGACAACTGGATGGCCTTATTGTCTTAATGTAAATCATTAACTAGTTTTCACTCCAATCTCAGCAATTTTGAATAAGTAAAGGTTTTGCATATTTTGAAAAAATTACGCTAATGTTTATTCAATACTGTTGACTTTATGGGATCAATATCCATATACACCTCGACATAATATCTTAAATGATAAGTGTGAATGTGTGTGTGTGTGTGTGTGTGTGTGTGTGTGTGTGTGTGTGTGTCTGTTCACACCTAGAAGGAGAGACATGGTATAGGTAAAACAAGGCTAAGAAACATAACACTACGGGTGTAAAACTCTCTCCCTAGCAACACAGGGAACAGCCATCACACAATACCTCCATGAAGCAGAGCTGCTTACACCAGGCTCAGAACCATGGATAAAGGGGATTACGAGGTAAAATATGATCCATGACGTATTTAAGGAAATTTTCTTAACAAAAGCGACTAATTCATCACGTGGACTTGGCAGGCGAAGGTTCCCGGGGTTAGTGGCCTTGCTACCTGCCTCATCCCCAGAAATTCCAGGCTACAGGTGTTACAGACGCTGTTACAGGGGATATAATGGGGGACCAGGTGTACAAAGACGCTGAACTCTAAGGAGAACCTTCCACTTATTACGTCCATTGGGTCTTCTATCTGAGCGTTATTCTGATAGCGATGTGGAAGGTATTCTAATGTATTTCGTGTATATACAAGCAAGAAATGACGGGAAAAGGTCGGGTGACCTTCTGGATTGAACTTTGCAAGAACATTATGTTCTGTTATGTTGAAACGCCGATCCATTTTTCGTTCTCGGCTTTGATTCCAATGAACACATTGTATACGATCTGTTCCCCACTGTCATTCAACGTTTTGGCTTTTGAGTCATTTGACTCATCACACTCATCACGTCCATTAGTGAGTCATTTGACTCCCGCAGCTCTACCATCTTCACGAGTGAGTCATTTGACTCCCCACACTTTCCTTCACCCAGTGAGTCATCTGACTCATCATACTCCCGCGACTTTCATGAGTCAGTGATATGACTCACCGTTCTTCACTAGCCTGACTTGCTACCCTAGATATACCAACGATATCCTCTCTCTCTCTCTCTCTCTCTCTCTCTCTCTCTCTCTCTCTCTCTCTCTCTCTCTCTCTCTCTCTCTGTCGGGAATACTTCCTTTGTATTCATGGATCCCACTCGAAGCCTTTGCTATGACCCAACTTGAATGGAACTTATCACAAGATAATGGTTCATACGTGGTATATATATATATATATATATATATATATATATATATATATATATATATATATATATATATATATATATATATGTATATATGAGACACGCGCATATGCTTCATGAAGCAACAGTGGTGTGATAGCTCGTACTTTCATTCATGCCACATTAACTACATAACAATTCAGCGCATGAGACACTTCCATTCTTCTGAGTCTTTTAGAGCCTTATTTCCTGCTCAGAATCATTGCAGAGGAGTTATTCATGGAGTCCAACATGGACTCGTATACAGAAAGTGTGATGATTTGACATCTTGAGCTGACTGATATATCTAGTCCTTAAGTAGAATCACCTCTGATAATTTCAATAACTCGACTTTGCTTCGTCTTTTTCCAACCTGCTCACTCTAAACCTCCAGCCGTTAACGTTGCTGTCTGAGTATCTTATTTTCCTCTATGTTTACTTGGAATGATGTCGTTTAAAGCGGTTCCCGCTCCCCAGAGCCTCCTTCTGCAGCTCTATCCTCTACATTACTTCTCTTTTCGGCAAAGACATATTTGTTTTTCCCAGCCATCGGTGTATACAAGGCCTGTGGACTAGATGACATAGGCCCTCCTGTCCTAGAAGAATATGGATATACGTTGACCTTTGATTCTAACTCGGGTATTCTGTCATTGTCTAAAAGAACCGTAACTTTCCCTTGTTCCAGGAAGCATGCCTAGGTCCAGCACCATCCCGAAGATAAGAGACCGTTCTAACCCTTCTTACGTCCCTCAACTCTGACTTCCATCAAGACTTAGGGTTGGATTCTATTCTTTCCCGTCACCACTATCGGCGTTCTCGATGTAATGTCCTGTGTGTCACACCTTTTCTTCCCCTTCATACACATTAACGTACCTTGCAGCCGAGATGACCACGACTAGGGTATACATTTTCCATGACGGCTACTGAAAAGGAAAAATACAGTATATGAAGCGTATGTGTCCTGCAGGTGGCTTTGGGAGCGTTTGCTCCAGAGTGGAGAACATTTCATGTCCAGTTAAGCTTCAAGCTCGCCAGAAGTCAGAATAATTTTCCACCTGTGAGACGCCTTTGATGTGACGTAATTTCTGACAGTCAGGAACGGCTGGGGGTGAGTGAGGTAAAGGGGGAACACTCCTCCCTGTGAGCGCCCGTCACGTTACAGCCAGTGGGATTAGCGAGGTGGGTGGAGTCCAACCCATCACAGGGAGTCACAGTGGTCCAACCCACAACATGAGTAGTGGACCAGCCCACCACGTAAGTAGTGGACCAGCCCACCACATAGGTAGTGGACCAGCCCACCACATAGGTAGTGGTCCAGCCCACCACATGAGCAGTGGTCCAACCCACAACATGAGTAGTGAACCAGCCCACCAAATAGGTAGTGGACCAGCCCACCGCGTAAGTAGTGGACCAGCCCACCACATGAGCAGTGGTCTCGTTCGGGGTCATTCGTATATCGGTTGTTGAATGACAATTATGTCTACTTTGACTCATACTGACTCAAAGTTGTAAAAGTCCATTAATCGTAATTGACTTTTAAATGACAAGTACCTCTGTAATTCCCACTGAGTTGATACTCAATTATTCCATTACTCGTAAATGTTCAGAGAAAAAGAAAAGTATCCACTCTATTTCCACCACGAAGGATGAGGCTCTGTGGTGTTTATATACACACAATCCAATGAGGTAGTCATGTGGGAGGACAGGATCGTCTTCCACTCTGGTCTCTCCTCTCCGTGACCCGATACACAGCTCCCTCCTGGGTGTAGTTCCTTGGTGTTTTCATCACACATGCTAAAGATTTACTGCTCCTTCGTGTCCCTGATATCAGCACCATAAGCAAGCACCACCTCCACTCTTGCCTTTTGGTCCATGATTCACATGAACCTGAGAAAGTATTAAACACATGACCGTTGCTTCAGTTGGCGGGGTGTGTGTGTGTGTGTGTGTGTGTGTGTGTGTGTGTGTGTAGGTGTGTGTGTGTCAGTATTGGTGAACGTAGTGTGGATTTACATGGAGGGGAAATAACATGAGGATGGGGCTTAATGTGATGGGGTTGGTGGGTGGAAGGGATGGTAATAAGCATATGTGACTTAACGTCTTGGGTTAGCATAAGGGATTGGTTGATGGTAGTCGGCGTATGGTGAGCACCATAACTATAGGCGGAGTTTTGTATTGTGACTTGCTGAGTGAAGCTTGACATGATAGGACTGGTTCGTCGAGGTTAACACACCGATTGGGCTGGTGTGTTGGTGTTAGCCCATTGGGTTTGGTGTGCTGGGGTTAGCAACATTAAGATTGGTGTGTTGGGGTTATCAATACTAAAGGTTGGTGTTGTGGGGTTAGCAATATTGAAGTTGGTGTGTTGGGGTTATCAATACTAAAGGTTGGTGTTGTAGGGTTAGCAAAATTGAAGTTGGTGTGTTGGGGTTATCAACACTGAGGTTGCTGTGTTGGGGTTAGCAACACTAAGGTTGGTTAGGGGTTAGTGTACCTGGGTTTGGGTGAGGGATGTTAGGGTGTGTGGTTGGTAAGTCTGAGGGAGGAAGAGAAAGTACTGACTGAATTTGAGTTGAGCGTGTAGGGGAGGCGGTGGCCAAATATATTTTACTGATTCTATTGTAATGAATATCATAATAGGTCAGTTCCCTATTCCGTCAAAAGATTTTATAATTTCCAGGTTCAAAGAATTTAGAAAAAAAAAAAGGGAAATGCACGTTAATGCTATGATAAAAAGCGAAACTCATGCATATCAAATCTAGATAGGAATGCCCCTGTGAATCCATATATAAAATCCTTTTTCATATAATACGTTATTTTCCTTTTACCAAAATGCTCATCCGATTTTATGATTGTGGTTGTAACGAATCATTAACTCTCTCTAACGATCAAAGTTGTTTTACAGTAAATTAACACAAAAAAAAAGACAATAAAGACGTGAAATTAAAAAAATGTCAAAATGTCACCAGAGCCTTCATCATAATAACCCTCCAATCCGTCTCTAATCAAACCAGCATTATTAATGACCAGGGTAATTACTTGCCCATAATGTCACAGTTCTATCCCCCTCGCCACACCTTTCATCTGAAACTCGTCAAGCGTAAAAAAATGTGGAAGGTTACCACGACAGACTCACTATCCAACACAGCAGCTGCTTAGTTCACAGCCCACATAAACAATCAATGGAGATTCATAGACTTTTATCTAACGTGTCTTCAGTACAACTGAACCTATGTATGTATGGTTAGTGGCGTGAACTTTAGCCCAATACTAACCTCACAATGCCTGCCGCTCTGTAAGGAACTTTCAATGGACACTAAGTAAGGTTTACATGATCGGCTTGTGCTCCACACTATCCGGCTATGGGAAATTGCCCTTGAGTATTCATAAGGCTGTGTTAAAGCCATTCACTCGTAACTCTGCCCAGCAGATCATACTCATGCTGAACTACCAAAAATTCTCTACAAGTAGAGACAGATTATTGATTCCTATGGAGAGGCCATCTAGAAGCTGACCATGTCAGTGAAGACCATGGGTTTCCACAGCTGTTTATCTTTGGCTGCCACCCACAGAAACGGTCAGGAGCGTAGCGTCAGCCACCCACAGAAGGATTAGGAGCGCAGCGTCACTGAGTACCTTCCCAGTCCAAAGGAGGTCACCTTTCCCTGTTCCCACGTGGAGACCAGCCTTGGACCCGATGTTCCCTCATAAATGGGGTCCTGAGTCTCCATGACTAGAGGGTGAGAGTTCTTGGGATCATGTTAACATCACCGCTGGTGGAATAGTTCCTAAACTGATTTTCATCATAGTTGAACGAGTCAGATGTTGTGACGTGGGTCAGCAAGCTGTGGATAGCTGAACCACTGTATATGATCCTTCTCCTGAAGCTGGAGATGCAGGCGCCAGGTTGTGTGAGACTGATCATGAAGCCTCATCAATGATTCAGAAAAATGGTCGAACGGACGACTCAGTTTGTACTTCAGATTCCTCCTCTAGCTAAGAGGTTTCATTCTGGCCTTGATGCTGAGTCTTATGTTAGAGGTTCACAATGCTGTGTGAGGTATGAGGGATAGCATGATGCACCTCAACCTGGACATAGCACTAAAGGCGATCTTACAGTGTCAACGCGTTTAAGATAAGCTTTACAACAAGTATGCTTCCCTCACTTGTGTCTCCTCTGATCTCTCCAAACACTTTCACAATAACAACATTGCTGATACAGTTCGTAGGAACATGAGTTTTTGTATCTCAATATGTGAATATATACTACTCACTAATGCAAAAAAGGAGAAATCCATCTCCACACAAATGAATACATCTAGAAAACTATCACCAAATAGTTAACTTGTTCCTTGATACAGAAAACATGAGATATTCTGTAACTTTTTCCTTTTCAACTTATTGATTCATCAAGAACTACAGCAATACATAGAGTATTAGGAGATAAGTACATAGAGTATTAGGAGATAAGTACATAGAGTATTAGGAGATAAGTACATAGAGTATTAGGAGATAAGTACATAGAGTATTAGGAGATAGTACACGCATTATACTTACCTCTCGGCAACTATGAGTGTTGTATGCCTGGCATGGATGAGTACTGCTGACTCTCGGCAACTATGAGTGTTGTATGCCTGGCATGGATGAGTACTGCTGAAGTGTATGACAGTCTTATATTACGACGGGGGATCCAATCATTCTCCAGCTTTCCCAGGTACTTGACCTTTCCATCAAACGATACCACATCAACATAAGCTCAATCTCATCCTCCATATCATCTGAAAAAAAAAAGAGCAGTATCATATCTTTTCCAAACTGTAACCTGGGGGTCCTCCCTCACACACAGAGACACACAGTCAAGACAAAAATCTTTTACTCCTAAATTCTCATGCGAACCACAACAGTTTTGGCACAGAATTATACTCTCTCGTCGCACCGCTTTCAATTAACACCCATTGATAAGGATGAGGGAGCTGCGTGTTTTAACCCCTCTTTAACTAACCGAATGATATCCATCTCTCCTCATCTATCCACGAGTTTAGCGTCCTTCTTACTTTAGAATCACATGTCAATGGTCAGTTGTCTCCCAAAATAACAGGAATAATAGGATTTAATGTCGTGGAATGCATGAAAGGCCCTGATGTCAGCAATTGTTCATATTCCGAGGACGATGAAAAGCGTGAGAGAGTAAAATGCAACATGTTTCTCGCAGGAGGAAGGTAAAAGCGTTAATTAGTGCTTATTCACTGGCTAATTACTTGACTTTACGGGTGGAATTAGAGGAAATAGCCGAAGCAGAGAAGTGGCAAGTGGCCTTAATGTGACGAAGGGAAGTTACTACTGGCACCAGTCAGACGAAGGTGAGTTATAAGTGGCCCCTGCCTGATGAAGGTAAGTTATAAGTGGCCCTAGTCACATGTTCACATTTAGGTAAGGTACAAATGGCCAGTCTGACGAAGATAAGTGGCATGTGGTCCAAGTCTGGCGAAGGGAAGTGGCAAGTTAATCATGCTTCCGCAACTGGTTAAATATTTACCAAGGGTTTAATCTCATTTTTACTCATATTTCTGATTAAGGAGGTGAAAGATTGGATATCTGAATAACTTTTCATTATTCAGGTATGGAAAGAAGTTGATCTTTTTTCGTAAAATAGGTAAACTAACGCAGCGAGAGGATTGGCCTTTTAATTACAAAATTTTATGAGTAAACACTTCACGAAGGGCAAACATTCCTGAGGTATAAACTGGTAGAGGAGGTAATGAAGAGGGCTCCAGGATCTTACGAGGGTGTGTCCTGCCTGACCCAGCACTGTGGTGGGTGTGTCCTACCTGGCCCAGCACTGTGGTGGGTGTGTCCTACCTGGCCCAGCACTGTGGTGGGTGTGTCCTGCCTTGCCCAGCACTGTGGTGGGTGTGTCAGGTGTCTAATGAACCTTAGGACCAGCAGTTGGTGTTGGTGAATGCGTTCTTCCTTCCCAGAGATACATATTTGGTGCCTATGTATGCGGGTGAATGGAGCAGAATTACTTTAGAAATGGTTAATGCTCACAGCATATATGAATTTAGGAGTTTGCATGATAATAAGGATGTTCAAAAGATAGGGCCCCACGAGTGTAATACTTCCTCCCTGTATAGTAAATACAGTGTATAGATGATTACAGATAGGTAATCTTACATACACACACACACATACACAAACACTCACACACACACACACACACACACACACGCACACACACACCACTTTGCATGGCCATTCGGTGATAAACTTTCATCCAGTACTGTAATTAGACACTAAAGAACTCGCTAGCAACAGCGCTTACCGGTAATTGCTGGAATAATTTTGTCTTGGGGAAACGTTTTTACTCTCTCGTTTCTACGTTTATATATTTCACAGGGACTTTGCTGGCTTCGGTGAGTCTGGCTTGTCTACGTTGAAGTGGTGGATTCACAATATGAACAACGTAAACTACTCTCGGCATTGCTTTTAATGGATAACTTCATGTAGGTGTCCGCTTTGAGTTGTGCACAAGCCGTGGTTGTGAGATGCAAGCTTCCATGAGAATGAAGAGAAGTTTCGTACCGTCAACTTGTATATCACATGAGTGTCTGCACCTGAACCTAATTCTAGCCTTCCTTCTCAAGGAAACAAGAAGAGTTTTTGAGCATAGCTTTCCAGAAAAAGCTGATCGACATCTGTGCTTTGAATACCATGATAAGTCTTTTTTATTTCCCTTCCAAGCAAAAGCTAACATCTCCAAACAAAAGCTAAACAACTCTATTTCTCTTCCAAACAAAAGCTAAACGTCTCTTATTTCCTTTCCAAACAAAAGCTAAACGTTTCTATTTCCCTTCCAAACAAAAGCTAAACGTTTCTATTTCCCTTCCAAACAAAAGCTAAACGTTTCTATTTCCTTTCCAAACAGAAGCTAAACGTTTCTATTTCCTTTCCAAACGAATGCTAAACGTTTCTATTTCCTTTCCAAACGAATGCTAAACGTTTCTATAGGATTATCATGAAAATAGAAGAGTTCTGAGCACCAATGACGTCTTAAACATATGTACGTGGGCTGTGAATACGTGGAAACTTTGTGCTGTAAATATGACGCTTAAGAATTACGTTCTTTTTCAACTTGCACATGATCGGGTAGAAGAATGTGTGGTAGGATCAGAGGTGAGAATGGTCTATCACAGACAGCTCTAGCATCATGGCAGGTTACTGACGCTCTCTGATGATATGGTTATCTATACAGCACGGTACATCCGGACTTCATTAAACGGGAGTCAATAAAGGTTATAATCTCCGCTATTTTGCCTTTACGGGATATGTCTAATATCACCCCAGGCCAGTGCTGGTAGGCCAGATTCCAGGGATATATTGCCGCCAAATGAGAATTTCGTTTCCATATATATGACTCATTACTGGTTGATCACTCATACATGAGTTTGCTTTTAACTCGGGGCTTTTGTAGAGGCCCAGTTCAATGATCTAGACTGTGGAGCGGCGGGTGGATGGCTGGTGGAGGGTTGGTTGGTTGATGGTGAGCGAAGAACTACACCTCAGCACCATGGTTGTCACAACGTCATAAGAAGAGGATCAACCAGACTCATACCAAGCACAGTTCTCTTCATTGACAGATGCTGAACATGTTGCTGTATCCTGATAGGATAAGAGGCGACTTATTTGTTATCCTTGTTGCAAACACGGTGCCTTCCTTCACGTCAGTGATGCAACACAGACCATTCTCATGCTCATTTGGTGGGGAGATCTGGAGTGTGGAGCCTGGAGTTCTCATTGGCCATGATGGGATGCGGATCTCCCGGTGAGATAAGAACATCGCTATGGATGGAGAGAGAGGATTAAGAGTGGCTGGAAAGTGTGCGTAGACGAAGTCCCGGGCAGAAGATTCAGACTCGAAGTGCTGAAAAATGAACCTAAGGTTGGCTTGGCTTGAGCTGGCCTGGACTTGGCTTGGCTGGTCGGGCGTGGACTAAACTGACGTGGGCTTCGTTTGGCTGGTCTGAAGTGGCGCCTTTTCCAGGGGCCCCTGCAGCTCCAAGGCAGCACTACATCTAGTAGCAGGGGTAATTCGAATAGTTATTTCCTATTGGCCAGGCCCATAGCCTAGCGGTAGCATTCCCGCCTGTGGCACAGGGGTCCCGGGTTCAATCGTGGCTGTAGGAGGTTTGTATGTCTATGAAGGTGCGCGTTCATATGCACTTTATTCGTACACATATATATATATATATATATATATATATATATATATATATATATATATATATATATAGAGAGAGAGAGAGAGAGAGAGAGAGAGAGAGAGAGAGAGAGAGAGAGAGAGAGAGAGAGTTAGATGGACAGATAGGTTAGATAGATCTATTTGTGTTAAAAGACGGGCAGGACCAATGTAGAGACAATTGCTAAAAGCCATCGTGAAGAATAACAGGATGTGACAATTCTGAATGAGATCAACCGTAAGACGTGTTAAAGAACAGACAAGATTAGTGAGACAAAGAGAGGGAGGCTGTTGCTCCATGTGTGAGGAGTAGGTGGATTATCTGTGCACAAGAACACTAATTGATTCATTTTCGGTTCTTGTAGATTAGGATGTAGATACGAGCGTATACTGGTAAGATTATTCCGTGATCCGCACCAACACCAACAGAGGAAAGAGATAAAGAGAAGGAGCTTTGGAGTAGTGAGGGTGAAGAGTTCAGGTCAGGTGGTGAGGGAGGGTGAGATAATTGTTGTAATGGTTGACGTGAATGCAAAGGTTGGGGAGGATAACAAAGTTAACAGTATCACGGGCAGCTGAGGTCCTGAGGAAAAGATTCAATGGAGAAAATGGCCTGGACTCAGGCGCTAAATGTAATATACATGTAAGGCAAACCTTGTTTCCATGTAAACTAACCCTTACAAACTGGTATGACGCTCTGCTGGCTATGAAGGGCTTGTGGATCACACCACACCAGGAATAGGATGAAGAAGGTGGTGATCGACACCAAAGTGGACAAAGGCTTCAGTAGAATGTGGGTAATGTAATTGAAACTCAACAGGGAAAGGGAAAGGTATACAAGAGGGAAAAAAACATACTGGAGGGATTTTAGAAGCCAATCAACAAGCTGATGTAATGGAAATTGATAAGATTTGAAAAATTTCCAGAAGATTAAGAAGGAGTAACGAGGACAGGGAGATGGATATTGAAAACGAGAATGGTAAAAGCAATAAAAGCAGACGTTGTTTGTAGAAGGTGGGAGAGACAATATGAAGAGGTACAGAGAGTTAGGGAGGTAAAGCGATCCTTATGATTGGCTTAGAATAAGAACAATCATATAGTAAGGTTAAATGTCTTAAGTGGAATGAGAAATATTGATCATAAAAGTTATTAGGGAGGTAAAGCTATCCTTATGATTGGCTTAGAATAAGGAGAACCATATAGTAAGGCTAAATGTCTAAGGTAGAACGAAAAATATTGATCATAAGAGTTATCAGTGTATGTTAATGTACTGAGAGATGTTGAGGAAAGTGACGGATGATTAAGTTACATACACTGAAGGTCTGGAGTAAAGGCAACGTGCCGAGTTAATGGCAAACTTCAGATGACAGAGACTGGATTCTGCAATGAACGTTGAGGACGTGACACAGTGCATTAAGCAAGTACCTTTGGGTTGAGGTTAATGTGACTTGTATATACCGTATCCCTGTAGCAATTTGTCTAATGTCTTTACAATCGGTGGGGGATTTCTTGTCGTTGAAGACTGTGAGTAGAGGCGTAAGACTGGAAATGGCATAGATCTAGTGTGTGTGTATGTGTGTGTGTGTGTGTGTGTGTGTGTGTGTGTGTGTGTGTGTGTGTGTGTATAAGGAGGGAGGGTGTTGCTGTTTTTAGATGCTATTAAGTTAGCAGAGTTGGCAGAAGATGAACTGCAGTGCATTGTGAGGGAGTCTGAGGGACTTTATACGAGAGCAAAAACTTGTACACGAAATGGATCTAAAATGACATCAAGACCAAAGTGGTGACGCTTGAGGAAAGGAAAACGAGAATTTGAACGTTTCGGTGAGTGCCGATAAAAGAGAAATGCACAAGATGTCAAAGGTTTGAGGACTTTCCATACTAAGGATGAGGGAATAGATACCATCTGGAGTATAGCGAGAGGCAAGTGAGGTTGCTGGCATCCTGTGCAAGCTTATGAAGGCTGGAGACATGAGGCTGCAGATGTGGTGGGACTTGTTTAAGAAGAATTGATTCCCCAGGATGCAGGCGTGTGATACATGAGCTCCAGCAGATGGAAGAGCCGAGAAATTCAGAAGAGAGAGAGAGAGAGAGAGAGAGAGAGAGAGAGAGAGAGAGAGAGAGAGAGAGAGAAGAGAGAGAAGAAGAAGAAGGGGAAGAAGAGACTAGAAGGCAAGAAAGAGAAGGTATCATAATAAGGATCAGAACAGAGAAGTGAGTGTTTTGTGTGAGTGAGGCATGAAAAACGGGAATGATCTCATATACAAAATATGACCGTAGAGAAGATAGGTATGAGAGAGTATGAAGACAGGGAGAAGGAACAGACCAGGAGAGAGAGGGTGGTATGGAGTGAGGAGGAATGCAATTGAGAGGAATGTAAACATGACCGTGTGTATACAAGTGTGCTAAGATGGAGAGGTTACCTGCAGGAGGCTGTATGCTCCAACCAGCCAGACAGTGAGTAATATCATATTGGATATGGAGAGACAGTGTATTTGTTTGCGTCTGGGCGTGTACGTGGAATAGTAAATATCTTTTTCACAATTCAAATTTTCATCCCAATGTGACTGTATCTGAAGTGATGTAAGAAAGAAATTATTTTTTTCATTCTTCGTCTTTATGCCCGTGCCTTTCGGGTATGCCCTAGCTAGATATGGTCTTGTCTCCTTGTTTTGGTGCTGACATTGTCGCCTGGCGTGATATAATCTGTGACCAGTAGTCTTAAGTGTTGCATTCACTATCTCTCTCACATCATTTTCGTTGGAGGATTAACATGTACTGTTGGAACATTTTGGGACACAGGTCCCACAGTCTTCATCAACTCACATCTCATGAATAAAGATATCTCAAAATTTGAATAGTATTTCGTGGGTTTCGTTGGTTTTGGCTACTTTCACCATCAGAGAGCGTAAGTAGGGTCATATCATACAGTTTTGCCAATGAATTGGTAAAGTTTGCAGAATCCATTTTCCTTCGTTGTTTTCCTGCAGACCTGAGCAACACACCTGGTGTCCAGCGGCTAAAGTAATCCAGCTGTGCATTACCACAAGACGTGGTAGACAACCTGTTAACACTTACAAAAATCTGGAAAGATTTTTCAAAAACGTGTCGAAGCTACATCCGTATGTATTCATATTATATCCATATGTAGACATAAAGCTTATGTTTCACCATATTTTTCATTACAATCCACAAGAACTAATTGCCAATAGACTGACAATGTATTTACAGTTCTTTCTTAGCTTCATAAGCTCTTATTGTGACGTTACTGAGAAAGCTTTGGCTAGATCGTCTCTCCTCCGATTCACACCACAGTGAGATTTTTATCATGATTAGCATAAGTCTCAGTCCACAGTTGTTGGAGCGTAGCCGACATATGTAAAAAAATATACCTTATGATATTCTGTGTCTATGTAGAAGAAAGAACTGGTCTGGATATTGATTTCAGATCAACAAGGACGGCATCTGTGGTTGTCTATGGTACTAGTAGAGTTTAGCCAACCAGTTTACCGCGCCCCTTCTTCCTCTCCAGTTTCATTCTCTGGGATCTTCATCATCATCATCACTTATTCCCATCCACTGTCTCCTTTCTCTCCCTTATTTTCTTGCATTTTTCTCAGCATTTCCTTCCTTTACTTCTCATCACACTAATGGATCCTTCCCTCTTCCCAACACCCTTCTCATCTTTCATCTCTTCTTCCTCTTTCTCCCTTTTCTATTTCCGTCTGGGATGTGTCATCCTCACCCTCACATCTCTCTCTGTAATTACTGCCATCTTCGATTAGTTCAATTAACTCTGCGTTATGAAGGTTATCCTCCGCTGTGTACAGTGTCTTCCCTTCAACAACCCATCTGGATGACCCTGGGAGGGAAGGAGTCTGGAGCCACAGTTTGTGTGGGTCGGGGGTTGTGGGAGGAATGGCGCGCCAGGACCTGACGACCATTTAACATCCAGTTAGCGCTAAGCTGAGCCACACAACTCCTGAATACATGTTTGTAAGCCTCGAGGCTGCCTTTGACACCTCCTCTAATGGTTGAAGCTCTGAGCACGACGCTCATTATCGACGCTCGACGCTGCTAGGCCCCCAGCATCAGCACATGTGTGTGTCTGTGTGATGAAGAGGATCTGCCATACTGCAACACAGTCTGTGGATGATCTTAAACAGTGTAGGAATTCACATAACTCGCAGGGTATAATGTGAGGCTCATTAAGATTTATTGTTGGGTTTGTGTCTGTGTGAACCCTGCTCCTTATTCATGTTCCATATATATATATATATATATATATATATATATATATATATATATATATATATATATATATATATATCGCATTTTATCATCAACAATTAGAAGAGTAAAAATTGAGAGCAAGAGAGACTCTGGCCTAAGAACTCCTCAGTACTCAGCTTTAGTCCTGGCCTTACTGCCTCAAGCAGTTGCCACACCGGACAATCACTGCCAATTGTCGCCTTAACAAGGTAGTTTGTGCAAGCCATTAGCCCTCACAAAAGGGGCTAAAACGTAATGTTCAGCAACTTTCAGGCAATTGAGGGGGCCAGATTTTTAGCAAAAAATTTGATGATCCGCGTTTCAGTTTTGGCCTGTAATCCCCCCCTCCTCTCTCTCTCTCTCTCTCTCTCTCTCTCTCTCTCTCTCTCTCTCTCTCTCTCTCTCTCTCTCTCCCTTCGTGTATGTATGTATATATATATATATATATATATATATATATATATATATATATATATATATATATATATATATATATTTTTTTTTCATACTATTCGCTATTTCCCGCGATAGCGAGGTAGCGTTAAGAACAGAGGACTGGGCCTTTGAGGGAATATCCTCACCTGGCCCTCTTCTCTGTTCCTTCTTTTGGAAAATTAAAAAAAAAAAAAAAAAAAAAAAAAAAAAAAAAAAAAACGAGAGGGGAGGATTTCCAGCCCCCGCTCCCTTCCCTTTTAGTCGCCTTCTACGACACGCAGGGAATACGTGGGAAGTATTCTTTCTCCCCTATCCCCAGGGAATATATATATATATATATATATATATATATATATATATATATATATATATTCTATTTATTTTACTTTGTCGCTGTCTCCCGCGTTAGTGAGGTAGCATTAACATCAGAGGACTGAGCCTTTGAGGGAAAATCCTCACTTGGCCCCCTTCTCTGTTCCTTCTTTTGGAAAATCAAAAACATATATATGTGGTAATGAGTCTGATGAAGTGCCTCATGAAAAATGCCTGGTTAGCTGTGGAAAGCCTGTATATGTGTCATTAACTGTTTGTAATTTACTCTCGTATTATACGGGGAGGAAGTTAGACACTCGTGGGGCCCCATATCTTTTGTGTGTGTGTGTGTGTGTGTGTGTGTGTCATCGTCATTTTACATCTGAGCTTCCAGGAAATGCTACGGCCAGGCTTCAGGATATATTCTGTAGACAGCAGAGAGACAGATAAACTTCTGATGTTTGTCTATAGTCACTGATGGCAGAAGACCACTCGCAGAATAGCCAAGGAAATTTCGTATACCCGGACAGAGATCTGTCAAATTTACCCAGGTAAGGGAGAGTTGAGCACATTCAGTCGGTGTATCAACTCAGAATCTGCCGAGTGGAGAGCTAAGAAAACTTTGTGAGTCTCCATAACGCATCGTCTTCGTATATGCAACCAGCAGAGAGCCAGGCAAAGCCATAGAGCCAGTATGTGCGCCATGGAAAGCATGAAAGGCACCAAGCGAAGAGCCTGGCTGGTCTGGGACCTCCAGGAAACAACGACACAGAAAATGAATATTTTTAGTGATCAAGTGAGCTGGCTGCGAGTGTGAAGCAGGTGCAGGAAGGGGGAGCTGAACCTGGATCATGTTGCTGATGATAAGGCTCCATCTGGGAAGGTGATTCATGAAGAGAGAGAGAGAGAGAGAGAGAGAGAGAGAGAGAGAGAGAGAGAGAGAGAGAGAGATGGTGATGGGTGATGGTTCCCCAGCGTGGGACACGGTCAGGGCCCCTGGGTGATGGTTCCCCAGCGTGGGACACGTTCACTCACGCCTCCTGGGTGAGGCAGGTCTGGTTGATATGTTCAGTGATAAGCTCAGTTGGTCTCGTTGGTTGTTGGGTCCTAATCAAGAATCAACGATGGAATATTTATACACTTAACCTCGCGTAGGTAGATATTACCATCAGAACAGAGGCTGTGTGGGAGTTGTGTGACGTGTTGACATGATATCCTGGGGTACGTGTATAGACTGTGATGCCATCATGGCATTGCTGTCCTCACTGATAACACAATGTATCTAGATAAAAGCCCCCAGAATAACCTTATCAAAAGCTGATGTAGCGTTATGAATGATAGACTTCTTTAGACTTAGAAAACAGCCATGAAAGGCGTTTAATGCTGTACTACGTGTTGATCCTCTTAAGTTGTCAGTGGAGAATGCTTCGTTGTATGGAATCAAATGCTTTTGAGACATCCAGATACACGGGAAAGTCCGTCATCTATGGGTTTTCAGATGGGCTCAGGACTCATACGTAATGCAGCCTCCAGATTTCTTGCCTTGAAACCATACCGGTGTCTGACAAGCCCCTCACTAGACTTACATAGACCGCTGACGCGTTCCTTTCGAAAATCCTGCAGGATTTGGTGAGAACAGTCATACACATATTATCAGCTGATGTCGTAAACAAGCTGCCTTTTTGTACGAAAGCGCTACTGTAGCAAACATCCTCCACTCGCGATACACATACCACATTTATTGAACTGTTCCACAGATGGATCAAAGATGTTGCCACACACTTTCCTCTTTTCCTACAGTAGTTGAGGCTGTGCCCGGGAGAGGTGTCCTTCCGAGGTCTTACGATGCATCTCACTCGGTGTCTTGTGGCTGTGGTGAGGGACAAAGAAAATGGAGGTGTTTGTGGCCCAGGTTCCTGAAAGAGCTTTGTGTGCTGTGTTGGTTGTTCTCCCACGTTAAGGTTTACATTCTGAGGACTGCAGCCGACGACAATTTCAACTACTGAATCACAAATTACGTTGTGACCTAAAGCACTAAGCGTAGCGTTTCAGACGCGCACCCTTTTTCAGTAAAATGGTAAATCATTTATTTACAGACTTGGGATTACACGCACAATCCTTTAGAGCGTTGCAAAATCAAACTGAATAATGAGAGCTCTTTTATGTGATATTTCTTTTCGTTCTCACGTTACATCAGAGACCATTTGCTTGCAAGCTTTTGGAAATGGCGTCTTTCTTGAGTGGATACCTGTTCTACTAGGATCATAATGTGCTGCTGTGTTCTATCTTACCCTGGTACAACAGCTGTGACCTTCATTGTAACACTCAGTACAGATGTTAACTATCAAGGTCTTGACCACCAAACACCTGTCATGAACAAGGTGAGTGATCATCCTCAGAAGACCAAACGCTGGTGTCATCAAGTTCTTCATGTAATCATACTTAGAGGGATTGAGGCAAACTTGTCATGGTCCAGCTTAAGTGTAAGTGTGGTGAGGTCATGAGGACGCCAGCACAGGTGTGGTGAGTTCAGCAGGACTCCACCCACGCTTAGTGGAGTCAGCAGAACACCAGCACAAGTGTGGCTGAGGCAGTAGGATCCTTGTCCCTCCCCCACGTCAAGAAACAATGTTAGTAAGATCAAGATCACGTTTAGAAATCTAGATGTCATAAAAACTCTTGCTGAAAAGAAACCCAACAAATGTACTGATGATAATTCCGAACCATTTGCTAATCACTAGTGAGTTCGGTGATGTAAAATACGTCCAGGTTACACAAGCAGGGAAGGCAGAAACAAACCAGAAAATAGTTGTTGCTCTCAGGTGGGTGTTGACGCAACGAATGATTAATCTCTGACGTTAAGCGTTCTCAGACTTGCTACAGAGCTGATCAGTGTCATGTGGACGCGGGGAATATCATCAGGCTGGTAACAATAACATGTTTTATGAATGTGATGCCACAAGATGTGCGAAGGAGAAGCCCTCTTATCTCAAATGAGTTGGTGTAAGCAATGTATATGTGTAGATATAAGAGAGAATGAGCTTGAAAGAATGCACTCGAATAATACTGCATTCATACTAGATTATCTTAGTATATTTACTACACCTAGAATTAGTTAGTACAATAGAGAAATCAAGATCCATCAATAGATTAAAACGAAAAAGATTTTCATGAACTGGAATAATACTTCAGTAACACATTTCCGTCGTCTACACAAAGAAAACAATAACACAGGCTGGGGATATTCTAACGTGTTGAGATCGAAGGGTATTGACCCCCAGGGAATTATAGACGCAGAGATTGGTAATCGCAGAGCTATGACCTTAGGCATAGATAACTTCTGTGGCTAATAGTCTATAAGACTATTGACCTTAACAGGTATCAATCAAAGGGATTGTCGGATTTAGGATATGGTGACTGACGACCTTTTGTATCAGTGGTATGAAACTGAGGTGACCTTTGGGAGTGTTAGCTTGTAACCTCAAAGTGTGTTGGTCTCACTGGTTGTTGAGTTCTGGGAAGGCTGGACAAATGAAGAGTGGTCAAGAGACAGCGAGAGCATGAGGCATTAGGCCCATGACTGCGTGTGAGATGACAAACATGTTTTACGTATCAGTAAGGCAAGTACTGACGGAGCCACTGTGGACGCCCGAGCTGTTTACGTCTCCTCGGGGGAGGATAAAGTGATGAAGTGATCTCTGCCTTTATCGTACTGGACATATGTGACTTGAATTGGTCATTCACTATCTTCTCCAGCAATGTGCTATTGGCATTTAGAAAAAATGCCCGTCTAAGTCTCGTTTACACCCAGATGTAAACATGGTAGTTCATATTAACTAGACCTATATATATATATATATATATATATATATATATATATATATATATATATATATATATATATATATTGATATACATCGAAGAGACGAAGCTAGGACGCCATTTGATAAACATGCGATTGTCCAAGACATTCTTATGTTTATCTCTTGTGTCTCCCCTGATGATGTGATCATTACACGAAAGTGCACTTGGGAACTTATCGTGTTTCATTTTACCCGTGGACTCATAGAAATATCTTGATCACGCGCAAAATTGTGATCCTTTCCTATATATATATAGCGTTAATGAAATGGCTTTGATTAAGCCATTCAAGTGTCCATGTTGCCTCAGCAAACGAAAAAAATAATTCTATTGGTGACCATATCACAATCCTAACACTATTAGGCCTGGTAAAGTTACGTATTGTGCTTGGCAACTGTGTTTCATGCCAACATTTCACCTTTGCACGATAAACTACAAGTACCTTCATGCTACAGTATTCGCTCAGGGATATTCGGTACGTATCTTGGCAAAACATTCCACCATATACTAAATGTTCTAAACTCTTGGGATAGATATTTCACTACCCCAATTTAGCGTGCGTCCGTTTTCTTTTTTTCGTTTTTTTTTACCGTCATACCCTTTTAAACACCACTTGAAGAATTATCATGCAAATTGTTCATCGACCAAATCCTGCCACCACTCCAGCAGACAGACACCTCAGGGCTACAGGTTCTGGTGGCGGCTGTTGCTCTCACTCAGCCGTAGGACAGCAGTCAACAGCTCGTAACAGGATACATGAAGGCAACAAATATACAGCAGTAGAATGGCGCAGTGCACCAGTTATATTCCCCACACAGACCCGGGTATTGTCAGCGTTCTTGCACTCGACGGCATCAGCAGCACATGGGAGTGGGAGAGTTAGGGTTCAACTCTCCTCTGGTAACTTGAAACCACTTTAGGAAAACAAAAGAGTATACTTATTACTTAGAATGTATAAGTAGACTGTAAACAGGGGAGCGTTTCTAAAAGTTTGCTAGGAAATTCTTTCAGATACTGAGATTTGAATTGGATTTACGGAACATCCAAAGAATCTGATATGCCAGAGCAACACTTGGGAAAGAATAGATTCAAAGTCTGTTCACTTGTGTTCGTAATTAGTGGTATCTATTCTCAGAAGAGTCAAAACGCTCGGTTACTATACCTGAACTTGTATAGGGGACTGCCTGGAGCTGAGAGATTGTCTTACTGATAAACAAAGACGAAGGAACCTTCAGGACTGAACCCAGAAAACTAATACCTCAGTATTGTGCCACCTGCTGTGGCTTGTCCACACATAACATTTTCTTATGATGAATAATTTCAGGGTTCTTGGCACGAACCCAACTCCACACTGCCACGAAATCGGCTGGATTCCAGACTCAGACTTCCATGTACTCAACTAGACCCTGGCCATCTTTCCTCTATTCTCTTCTGTGACAAACGTACATCTGTGGCTTTTAATGTCATCAAAAGCGTATTCCCTATCAAGATATGATCTGTATTTCTCGTGCATTCATATCATTTCGGATTACTGATAGTTTCAACAAAGCTCCACGCACATATCAATTGAAAATAGCTATCATGTCATGCTTTAGGAATCTATAAATTCATTTCTGCTTGCTTGTATGACCTGAATATTGTTATGAGAACAATGTTGCGTAGAATCAATGTATATATGTTGTAGGTCCAGTTAAGTATGGATATCACTCATATTTCTCTACGATCTTTAAGATATCTTCAGAAAATGAATAGATTCAGTTCATCCGTCATCTGAGTAGCTTCAGCAGCCACAAAAACCCTGAAATGCTGATGAGCAACACACACAGTCTGCTGTAGACTGCCACAGTCAGCAGTGTGAGACATCATATATCAAATATCGACAACATGTAGCAGTTGAATAGTACAATCCGCCATTTTTATTTCACGCGCAGATCCTATTATTTTCACTGTCCCTTTTACATGAGAACTGTTCAGGGATTAATGCAAGATTTGTCTGATAATCAGTCACTCTTTTGAGAGAATCGCCTGGATTCAATCTGAAAATTGAATTTAACTACAAAATGTGGAGGACGAGGGAGCGAGTGTAAATATGTTGATAAAGAATTATTCAGGGAAGCTATCGTTAACTGTAGCATCACCATTAGGCAATCCCCTTATCCCTTTAAGTTCAATATATACAACACAGGATAGAGTCAGTTGCAGTACAAACAGGAGATACGTAACGCTGAACATCACAGCCCAGCCTAACGGGGGAACAGAAGGACATGTCTTACATATACATATATATATATATATACCCTCGTCTCGGAGATGCACTCAATCGATGCTGTCGAAGCATGTCAGGCATTAAGGGTAAGATGCGTATTTTCACACACCCACTCATGCATATGCTTCCGGGACCGTAGATTATGACGTCTGACTATACCAATAATGTTCATTGGTTAATACTGTCTCATCATAGTTTGATATCAAAGCGTCCAGAGTTGATGGCTGGAGAGTTGATGGCTGGAGAGTTGATGGCTGTAGAGTTGATGGCTGGAGAGTTGATGGCTGTAGAGTTGATGGCTGGAGAGTTGATGGCTGGAGAGTTGATGGCTGTAGAGTTGATGGCTGTAGAGTTGATGGCTGTAGAGTTGATGGCTGTAGAGTTGATGGCTGTAGAGTTGATGGCTGGAGAGTTGATGGCTGGAGAGTTGATGGCTGGAGAGTTGATGGCTGGAGAGTTGATGGCTGAGAGTTGATGGCTGTAGAGTTGATGGCTGGAGAGTTGATGGCTGTAGAGTTGATGGCTGGAGAGTTGATGGCTGTAGAGTTGATGGCTGTAGAGTTGATGGCTGTAGAGTTGATGGCTGTAGAGTTGATGGCTGTAGAGTTGATGGCTGTAGAGTTGATGGCTGGAGAGTTGATGGCTGGAGAGTTGATGGCTGGAGAGTTGATGGCTGAGAGTTGATGGCTGTAGAGTTGATGGCTGTAGAGTTGATGGCTGGAGAGTTGATGGCTGTAGAGTTGATGGCTGGAGAGTTGATGGCTGTAGAGTTGATGGCTGTAGAGTTGATGGCTGTAGAGTTGATGGCTGGAGAGTTGATGGCTGTAGAGTTGATGGCTGTAGAGTTGATGGCTGGAGAGTTGATGGCTGTAGAGTTGATGGCTGTAGAGTTGATGGCTGTAGAGTTGATGGCTGTAGAGTTGATGGCTGTAGAGTTGATGGCTGTAGAGTTGATGGCTGTAGAGTTGATGGCTGGAGAGTTGATGGCTGTAGAGTTGATGGCTGTAGAGTTGATGGCTGTAGAGTTGATGGCTGTAGAGTTGATGGCTGTAGAGTTGATGGCTGTAGAGTTGATGGCTGTAGAGTTGATGGCTGGAGAGTTGATGGCTGTAGAGTTGATGGCTGTAGAGTTGATGGCTGGAGAGTTGATGGCTGGAGAGTTGATGGCTGTAGAGTTGATGGCTGTAGAGTTGATGGCTGTAGAGTTGATGGCTGTAGAGTTGATGGCTGTAGAGTTGATGGCTGGAGAGTTGATGGCTGTAAGTTGATGGCTGGAGAGTTGATGGCTGTAGAGTTGATGGCTGTAGAGTTGATGGCTGGAGAGTTGATGGCTGGAGAGTTGATGGCTGTAGAGTTGATGGCTGTAGAGTTGATGGCTGTAGAGTTGATGGCTGGAGAGTTGATGGCTGTAGAGTTGATGGCTGGAGAGTTGATGGCTGTAGAGTTGATGGCTGGAGAGTTGATGGCTGGAGAGTTGATGGCTGTAGAGTTGATGGCTGGAGAGTTGATGGCTGGAGAGTTGATGGCTGTAGAGTTGATGGCTGGAGAGTTGATGGCTGTAGAGTTGATGGCTGGAGAGTTGATGGCTGGAGAGTTGATGGCTGGAGAGTTGATGGCTGTAGAGTTGATGGCTGGAGAGTTGATGGCTGGAGAGTTGATGGCTGTAGAGTTGATGGCTGGAGAGTTGATGGCTGTAGAGTTGATGGCTGTAGAGTTGATGGCTGTAGAGTTGATGGCTGTAGAGTTGATGGCTGTAGAGTTGATGGCTGTAGAGTTGATGGCTGGAGAGTTGATGGCTGTAGAGTTGATGGCTGTAGAGTTGATGGCTGGAGAGTTGATGGCTGTAGAGTTGATGGCTGTAGAGTTGATGGCTGGAGAGTTGATGGCTGGAGAGTTGATGGCTGTAGAGTTGATGGCTGTAGAGTTGATGGCTGTAGAGTTGATGGCTGTAGAGTTGATGGCTGTAGAGTTGATGGCTGTAGAGTTGATGGCTGTAGAGTTGATGGCTGTAGAGTTGATGGCTGTAGAGTTGATGGCTGGAGAGTTGATGGCTGTAGAGTTGATGGCTGGAGAGTTGATGGCTGTAGAGTTGATGGCTGTAGAGTTGATGGCTGTAGAGTTGATGGCTGGAGAGTTGATGGCTGTAGAGTTGATGCTGGAGAGTTGATGGCTGTAGAGTTGATGGCTGTAGAGTTGATGGCTGGAGAGTTGATGGCTGGAGAGTTGATGGCTGTAGAGTTGATGGCTGTAGAGTTGATGGCTGTAGAGTTGATGCTGGAGAGTTGATGGCTGAGAGTTGATGGCTGGAGAGTTGATGGCTGTAGAGTTGATGGCTGTAGAGTTGATGGCTGTAGAGTTGATGGCTGGAGAGTTGATGGCTGTAGAGTTGATGGCTGGAGAGTTGATGGCTGTAGAGTTGATGGCTGTAGAGTTGATGGCTGGAGAGTTGATGGCTGTAGAGTTGATGGCTGGAGAGTTGATGGCTGTAGAGTTGATGGCTGTAGAGTTGATGGCTGTAGAGTTGATGGCTGTAGAGTTGATGGCTGTAGAGTTGATGGCTGTAGAGTTGATGGCTGTAGAGTTGATGGCTGGAGAGTTGATGGCTGTAGAGTTGATGGCTGGAGAGTTGATGGCTGTAGAGTTGATGGCTGGAGAGTTGATGGCTGTAGAGTTGATGGCTGGAGAGTTGATGGCTGTAGAGTTGATGGCTGTAGAGTTGATGGCTGTAGAGTTGATGCTGGAGAGTTGATGGCTGTAGAGTTGATGGCTGTAGAGTTGATGGCTGTAGAGTTGATGGCTGGAGAGTTGATGGCTGTAAGTTGATGGCTGGAGAGTTGATGGCTGTAGAGTTGATGGCTGGAGAGTTGATGGCTGAGAGTTGATGGCTGGAGAGTTGATGGCTGGAGAGTTGATGGCTGTAGAGTTGATGGCTGTAGAGTTGATGGCTGGAGAGTTGATGGCTGTAGAGTTGATGGCTGGAGAGTTGATGGCTGGAGAGTTGATGGCTGTAGAGTTGATGGCTGGAGAGTTGATGGCTGGAGAGTTGATGGCTGGAGAGTTGATGGCTGGAGAGTTGATGGCTGTAGAGTTGATGGCTGTAGAGTTGATGGCTGTAGAGTTGATGGCTGTAGAGTTGATGGCTGGAGAGTTGATGGCTGTAGAGTTGATGGCTGGAGAGTTGATGGCTGGAGAGTTGATGGCTGTAGAGTTGATGGCTGTAGAGTTGATGGCTGGAGAGTTGATGGCTGTAGAGTTGATGGCTGTAGAGTTGATGGCTGTAGAGTTGATGGCTGTAGAGTTGATGGCTGTAGAGTTGATGGCTGTAGAGTTGATGGCTGGAGAGTTGATGGCTGGAGAGTTGATGGCTGTAGAGTTGATGGCTGTAGAGTTGATGGCTGGAGAGTTGATGGCTGTAGAGTTGATGGCTGTAGAGTTGATGGCTGGAGAGTTGATGGCTGGAGAGTTGATGGCTGTAGAGTTGATGGCTGTAGAGTTGATGGCTGTAGAGTTGATGGCTGTAGAGTTGATGGCTGGAGAGTTGATGGCTGTAGAGTTGATGGCTGTAGAGTTGATGGCTGGAGAGTTGATGGCTGTAGAGTTGATGGCTGGAGAGTTGATGGCTGGAGAGTTGATGGCTGTAGAGTTGATGGCTGGAGAGTTGATGGCTGTAGAGTTGATGGCTGGAGAGTTGATGGCTGTAGAGTTGATGGCTGGAGAGTTGATGGCTGTAGAGTTGATGGCTGTAGAGTTGATGGCTGTAGAGTTGATGGCTGTAGAGTTGATGGCTGTAGAGTTGATGGCTGTAGAGTTGATGGCTGGAGAGTTGATGGCTGTAGAGTTGATGGCTGTAGAGTTGATGGCTGGAGAGTTGATGGCTGTAGAGTTGATGGCTGTAGAGTTGATGGCTGGAGAGTTGATGGCTGTAGAGTTGATGGCTGGAGAGTTGATGGCTGTAGAGTTGATGGCTGTAGAGTTGATGGCTGTAGAGTTGATGGCTGTAGAGTTGATGGCTGGAGAGTTGATGGCTGTAGAGTTGATGGCTGGAGAGTTGATGGCTGTAGAGTTGATGGCTGTAGAGTTGATGGCTGGAGAGTTGATGGCTGGAGAGTTGATGGCTGTAGAGTTGATGGCTGTAGAGTTGATGGCTGTAGAGTTGATGGCTGTAGAGTTGATGGCTGTAGAGTTGATGGCTGGAGAGTTGATGGCTGGAGAGTTGATGGCTGTAGAGTTGATGGCTGTAGAGTTGATGGCTGGAGAGTTGATGGCTGTAGAGTTGATGGCTGGAGAGTTGATGGCTGGAGAGTTGATGGCTGTAGAGTTGATGGCTGTAGAGTTGATGGCTGTAGAGTTGATGGCTGTAGAGTTGATGGCTGTAGAGTTGATGGCTGTAGAGTTGATGGCTGGAGAGTTGATGGCTGTAGAGTTGATGGCTGTAGAGTTGATGGCTGTAGAGTTGATGGCTGTAGAGTTGATGGCTGTAGAGTTGATGGCTGTAGAGTTGATGGCTGTAGAGTTGATGGCTGTAGAGTTGATGGCTGTAGAGTTGATGGCTGTAGAGTTGATGGCTGGAGAGTTGATGGCTGTAGAGTTGATGGCTGTAGAGTTGATGGCTGTAGAGTTGATGGCTGGAGAGTTGATGGCTGTAGAGTTGATGGCTGGAGAGTTGATGGCTGTAGAGTTGATGGCTGGAGAGTTGATGGCTGGAGAGTTGATGGCTGGAGAGTTGATGGCTGGAGAGTTGATGGCTGTAGAGTTGATGGCTGTAGAGTTGATGGCTGTAGAGTTGATGGCTGTAGAGTTGATGGCTGGAGAGTTGATGGCTGTAGAGTTGATGGCTGTAGAGTTGATGGCTGGAGAGTTGATGGCTGTAGAGTTGATGGCTGTAGAGTTGATGGCTGTAGAGTTGATGGCTGTAGAGTTGATGGCTGTAGAGTTGATGGCTGTAGAGTTGATGGCTGTAGAGTTGATGGCTGTAGAGTTGATGGCTGGAGAGTTGATGGCTGGAGAGTTGATGGCTGTAGAGTTGATGGCTGGAGAGTTGATGGCTGTAGAGTTGATGGCTGGAGAGTTGATGGCTGGAGAGTTGATGGCTGTAGAGTTGATGGCTGGAGAGTTGATGGCTGGAGAGTTGATGGCTGGAGAGTTGATGGCTGGAGAGTTGATGGCTGGAGAGTTGATGGCTGGAGAGTTGATGGCTGTAGAGTTGATGGCTGGAGAGTTGATGGCTGTAGAGTTGATGGCTGTAGAGTTGATGGCTGTAGAGTTGATGGCTGGAGAGTTGATGGCTGAGAGTTGATGGCTGGAGAGTTGATGGCTGTAGAGTTGATGGCTGGAGAGTTGATGGCTGTAGAGTTGATGGCTGTAGAGTTGATGGCTGGAGAGTTGATGGCTGTAGAGTTGATGGCTGGAGAGTTGATGGCTGTAGAGTTGATGGCTGTAGAGTTGATGGCTGTAGAGTTGATGGCTGTAGAGTTGATGGCTGTAGAGTTGATGGCTGTAGAGTTGATGGCTGGAGAGTTGATGGCTGTAGAGTTGATGGCTGTAGAGTTGATGGCTGTAGAGTTGATGGCTGTAGAGTTGATGGCTGGAGAGTTGATGGCTGTAGAGTTGATGGCTGTAGAGTTGATGGCTGGAGAGTTGATGGCTGGAGAGTTGATGGCTGTAGAGTTGATGGCTGTAGAGTTGATGGCTGTAGAGTTGATGGCTGTAGAGTTGATGGCTGGAGAGTTGATGGCTGGAGAGTTGATGGCTGTAGAGTTGATGGCTGGAGAGTTGATGGCTGGAGAGTTGATGGCTGGAGAGTTGATGGCTGTAGAGTTGATGCTGGAGAGTTGATGGCTGAGAGTTGATGGCTGTAGAGTTGATGGCTGGAGAGTTGATGGCTGTAGAGTTGATGGCTGTAGAGTTGATGGCTGTAGAGTTGATGGCTGGAGAGTTGATGGCTGAGAGTTGATGGCTGTAGAGTTGATGGCTGGAGAGTTGATGGCTGGAGAGTTGATGGCTGAGAGTTGATGGCTGTAGAGTTGATGGCTGTAGAGTTGATGGCTGTAGAGTTGATGGCTGTAGAGTTGATGGCTGTAGAGTTGATGGCTGTAGAGTTGATGGCTGTAGAGTTGATGGCTGGAGAGTTGATGGCTGTAGAGTTGATGGCTGTAGAGTTGATGGCTGGAGAGTTGATGGCTGTAGAGTTGATGGCTGTAGAGTTGATGGCTGTAGAGTTGATGGCTGGAGAGTTGATGGCTGGAGAGTTGATGGCTGAGAGTTGATGGCTGTAGAGTTGATGGCTGGAGAGTTGATGGCTGTAGAGTTGATGGCTGTAGAGTTGATGGCTGGAGAGTTGATGGCTGTAGAGTTGATGGCTGTAGAGTTGATGGCTGGAGAGTTGATGGCTGTAGAGTTGATGGCTGGAGAGTTGATGGCTGAGAGTTGATGGCTGTAGAGTTGATGGCTGGAGAGTTGATGGCTGTAGAGTTGATGGCTGTAGAGTTGATGGCTGGAGAGTTGATGGCTGGAGAGTTGATGGCTGTAGAGTTGATGGCTGTAGAGTTGATGGCTGTAGAGTTGATGGCTGGAGAGTTGATGGCTGTAGAGTTGATGGCTGTAGAGTTGATGGCTGTAGAGTTGATGGCTGGAGAGTTGATGGCTGGAGAGTTGATGGCTGTAGAGTTGATGGCTGTAGAGTTGATGGCTGGAGAGTTGATGGCTGTAGAGTTGATGGCTGGAGAGTTGATGGCTGTAGAGTTGATGGCTGTAGAGTTGATGGCTGGAGAGTTGATGGCTGGAGAGTTGATGGCTGTAGAGTTGATGGCTGGAGAGTTGATGGCTGGAGAGTTGATGGCTGTAGAGTTGATGGCTGTAGAGTTGATGGCTGTAGAGTTGATGGCTGGAGAGTTGATGGCTGTAGAGTTGATGGCTGTAGAGTTGATGGCTGGAGAGTTGATGGCTGGAGAGTTGATGGCTGGAGAGTTGATGGCTGGAGAGTTGATGGCTGTAGAGTTGATGGCTGTAGAGTTGATGGCTGGAGAGTTGATGGCTGTAGAGTTGATGGCTGGAGAGTTGATGGCTGTAGAGTTGATGGCTGGAGAGTTGATGGCTGTAGAGTTGATGGCTGTAGAGTTGATGGCTGGAGAGTTGATGGCTGTAGAGTTGATGGCTGTAGAGTTGATGGCTGGAGAGTTGATGGCTGTAGAGTTGATGGCTGTAGAGTTGATGGCTGTAGAGTTGATGGCTGGAGAGTTGATGGCTGTAGAGTTGATGGCTGTAGAGTTGATGGCTGGAGAGTTGATGGCTGTAGAGTTGATGGCTGTAGAGTTGATGGCTGTAGAGTTGATGGCTGTAGAGTTGATGGCTGGAGAGTTGATGGCTGTAGAGTTGATGGCTGTAGAGTTGATGGCTGGAGAGTTGATGGCTGTAGAGTTGATGGCTGTAGAGTTGATGGCTGTAGAGTTGATGGCTGGAGAGTTGATGGCTGTAGAGTTGATGGCTGGAGAGTTGATGGCTGTAGAGTTGATGGCTGTAGAGTTGATGGCTGTAGAGTTGATGGCTGGAGAGTTGATGGCTGGAGAGTTGATGGCTGAGAGTTGATGGCTGGAGAGTTGATGGCTGTAGAGTTGATGGCTGGAGAGTTGATGGCTGTAGAGTTGATGGCTGTAGAGTTGATGGCTGTAGAGTTGATGGCTGTAGAGTTGATGGCTGGAGAGTTGATGGCTGTAGAGTTGATGGCTGGAGAGTTGATGGCTGAGAGTTGATGGCTGTAGAGTTGATGGCTGTAGAGTTGATGGCTGGAGAGTTGATGGCTGTAGAGTTGATGGCTGTAGAGTTGATGGCTGTAGAGTTGATGGCTGGAGAGTTGATGGCTGTAGAGTTGATGGCTGGAGAGTTGATGGCTGTAGAGTTGATGGCTGGAGAGTTGATGGCTGGAGAGTTGATGGCTGGAGAGTTGATGGCTGTAGAGTTGATGGCTGTAGAGTTGATGGCTGGAGAGTTGATGGCTGTAGAGTTGATGGCTGGAGAGTTGATGGCTGTAGAGTTGATGGCTGGAGAGTTGATGGCTGTAGAGTTGATGGCTGGAGAGTTGATGGCTGTAGAGTTGATGGCTGGAGAGTTGATGGCTGTAGAGTTGATGGCTGGAGAGTTGATGGCTGTAGAGTTGATGGCTGTAGAGTTGATGGCTGTAGAGTTGATGGCTGGAGAGTTGATGGCTGTAGAGTTGATGGCTGTAGAGTTGATGGCTGGAGAGTTGATGGCTGGAGAGTTGATGGCTGTAGAGTTGATGGCTGTAGAGTTGATGGCTGTAGAGTTGATGGCTGTAGAGTTGATGGCTGGAGAGTTGATGGCTGTAGAGTTGATGGCTGTAGAGTTGATGGCTGTAGAGTTGATGGCTGGAGAGTTGATGGCTGTAGAGTTGATGGCTGTAGAGTTGATGGCTGTAGAGTTGATGGCTGTAGAGTTGATGGCTGGAGAGTTGATGGCTGTAGAGTTGATGGCTGGAGAGTTGATGGCTGTAGAGTTGATGGCTGGAGAGTTGATGGCTGTAGAGTTGATGGCTGGAGAGTTGATGGCTGTAGAGTTGATGGCTGTAGAGTTGATGGCTGGAGAGTTGATGGCTGGAGAGTTGATGGCTGTAGAGTTGATGGCTGTAGAGTTGATGGCTGTAGAGTTGATGGCTGGAGAGTTGATGGCTGTAGAGTTGATGGCTGTAGAGTTGATGGCTGGAGAGTTGATGGCTGTAGAGTTGATGGCTGTAGAGTTGATGGCTGGAGAGTTGATGGCTGTAGAGTTGATGGCTGGAGAGTTGATGGCTGTAGAGTTGATGGCTGGAGAGTTGATGGCTGGAGAGTTGATGGCTGTAGAGTTGATGGCTGTAGAGTTGATGGCTGTAGAGTTGATGGCTGTAGAGTTGATGGCTGTAGAGTTGATGGCTGTAGAGTTGATGGCTGTAGAGTTGATGGCTGTAGAGTTGATGGCTGGAGAGTTGATGGCTGGAGAGTTGATGGCTGTAGAGTTGATGGCTGTAGAGTTGATGGCTGTAGAGTTGATGGCTGGAGAGTTGATGGCTGTAGAGTTGATGGCTGGAGAGTTGATGGCTGTAGAGTTGATGGCTGGAGAGTTGATGGCTGTAGAGTTGATGGCTGTAGAGTTGATGGCTGTAGAGTTGATGGCTGGAGAGTTGATGGCTGTAGAGTTGATGGCTGGAGAGTTGATGGCTGGAGAGTTGATGGCTGTAGAGTTGATGGCTGGAGAGTTGATGGCTGTAGAGTTGATGGCTGGAGAGTTGATGGCTGTAGAGTTGATGGCTGGAGAGTTGATGGCTGTAGAGTTGATGGCTGTAGAGTTGATGGCTGTAGAGTTGATGGCTGTAGAGTTGATGGCTGTAGAGTTGATGGCTGTAGAGTTGATGGCTGTAGAGTTGATGGCTGTAGAGTTGATGGCTGTAGAGTTGATGGCTGTAGAGTTGATGGCTGTAGAGTTGATGGCTGTAGAGTTGATGGCTGTAGAGTTGATGGCTGTAGAGTTGATGGCTGTAGAGTTGATGGCTGTAGAGTTGATGGCTGTAGAGTTGATGGCTGTAGAGTTGATGGCTGTAGAGTTGATGGCTGGAGAGTTGATGGCTGTAGAGTTGATGGCTGTAGAGTTGATGGCTGTAGAGTTGATGGCTGTAGAGTTGATGGCTGTAGAGTTGATGGCTGTAGAGTTGATGGCTGTAGAGTTGATGGCTGGAGAGTTGATGGCTGTAGAGTTGATGGCTGTAGAGTTGATGGCTGTAGAGTTGATGGCTGGAGAGTTGATGGCTGTAGAGTTGATGGCTGGAGAGTTGATGGCTGTAGAGTTGATGGCTGGAGAGTTGATGGCTGTAGAGTTGATGGCTGTAGAGTTGATGGCTGTAGAGTTGATGGCTGTAGAGTTGATGGCTGTAGAGTTGATGGCTGTAGAGTTGATGGCTGTAGAGTTGATGGCTGGAGAGTTGATGGCTGTAGAGTTGATGGCTGTAGAGTTGATGGCTGTAGAGTTGATGGCTGGAGAGTTGATGGCTGTAGAGTTGATGGCTGTAGAGTTGATGGCTGTAGAGTTGATGGCTGGAGAGTTGATGGCTGTAGAGTTGATGGCTGTAGAGTTGATGGCTGGAGAGTTGATGGCTGTAGAGTTGATGGCTGGAGAGTTGATGGCTGTAGAGTTGATGGCTGTAGAGTTGATGGCTGTAGAGTTGATGGCTGGAGAGTTGATGGCTGTAGAGTTGATGGCTGTAGAGTTGATGGCTGTAGAGTTGATGGCTGGAGAGTTGATGGCTGTAGAGTTGATGGCTGGAGAGTTGATGGCTGGAGAGTTGATGGCTGTAGAGTTGATGGCTGGAGAGTTGATGGCTGGAGAGTTGATGGCTGTAGAGTTGATGGCTGTAGAGTTGATGGCTGTAGAGTTGATGGCTGGAGAGTTGATGGCTGTAGAGTTGATGGCTGGAGAGTTGATGGCTGTAGAGTTGATGGCTGGAGAGTTGATGGCTGGAGAGTTGATGGCTGGAGAGTTGATGGCTGTAGAGTTGATGGCTGGAGAGTTGATGGCTGTAGAGTTGATGGCTGTAGAGTTGATGGCTGTAGAGTTGATGGCTGTAGAGTTGATGGCTGTAGAGTTGATGGCTGTAGAGTTGATGGCTGGAGAGTTGATGGCTGTAGAGTTGATGGCTGGAGAGTTGATGGCTGTAGAGTTGATGGCTGTAGAGTTGATGCTGGAGAGTTGATGGCTGTAGAGTTGATGGCTGTAGAGTTGATGGCTGTAGAGTTGATGGCTGTAGAGTTGATGGCTGGAGAGTTGATGGCTGTAGAGTTGATGGCTGTAGAGTTGATGGCTGTAGAGTTGATGGCTGGAGAGTTGATGGCTGGAGAGTTGATGGCTGTAGAGTTGATGGCTGTAGAGTTGATGGCTGGAGAGTTGATGGCTGTAGAGTTGATGGCTGGAGAGTTGATGGCTGTAGAGTTGATGGCTGTAGAGTTGATGGCTGTAGAGTTGATGGCTGGAGAGTTGATGGCTGTAGAGTTGATGGCTGGAGAGTTGATGGCTGTAGAGTTGATGGCTGTAGAGTTGATGGCTGGAGAGTTGATGGCTGTAGAGTTGATGGCTGTAGAGTTGATGGCTGTAGAGTTGATGGCTGTAGAGTTGATGGCTGGAGAGTTGATGGCTGTAGAGTTGATGGCTGGAGAGTTGATGGCTGTAGAGTTGATGGCTGGAGAGTTGATGGCTGTAGAGTTGATGGCTGGAGAGTTGATGGCTGTAGAGTTGATGGCTGTAGAGTTGATGGCTGGAGAGTTGATGGCTGTAGAGTTGATGGCTGGAGAGTTGATGGCTGTAGAGTTGATGGCTGTAGAGTTGATGGCTGTAGAGTTGATGGCTGGAGAGTTGATGGCTGGAGAGTTGATGGCTGTAGAGTTGATGGCTGGAGAGTTGATGGCTGTAGAGTTGATGGCTGTAGAGTTGATGGCTGTAGAGTTGATGGCTGTAGAGTTGATGGCTGGAGAGTTGATGGCTGAGAGTTGATGGCTGTAGAGTTGATGGCTGTAGAGTTGATGGCTGGAGAGTTGATGGCTGTAGAGTTGATGGCTGGAGAGTTGATGGCTGGAGAGTTGATGGCTGGAGAGTTGATGGCTGTAGAGTTGATGGCTGGAGAGTTGATGGCTGGAGAGTTGATGGCTGTAGAGTTGATGGCTGTAGAGTTGATGGCTGTAGAGTTGATGGCTGGAGAGTTGATGGCTGTAGAGTTGATGGCTGTAGAGTTGATGGCTGGAGAGTTGATGGCTGTAGAGTTGATGGCTGTAGAGTTGATGGCTGTAGAGTTGATGGCTGGAGAGTTGATGGCTGTAGAGTTGATGGCTGTAGAGTTGATGGCTGTAGAGTTGATGGCTGGAGAGTTGATGGCTGGAGAGTTGATGGCTGTAGAGTTGATGGCTGGAGAGTTGATGGCTGTAGAGTTGATGGCTGTAGAGTTGATGGCTGTAGAGTTGATGGCTGTAGAGTTGATGGCTGGAGAGTTGATGGCTGTAGAGTTGATGGCTGGAGAGTTGATGGCTGTAGAGTTGATGGCTGGAGAGTTGATGGCTGGAGAGTTGATGGCTGGAGAGTTGATGGCTGTAGAGTTGATGGCTGTAGAGTTGATGGCTGTAGAGTTGATGGCTGTAGAGTTGATGGCTGTAGAGTTGATGGCTGTAGAGTTGATGGCTGTAGAGTTGATGGCTGTAGAGTTGATGGCTGTAGAGTTGATGGCTGGAGAGTTGATGGCTGGAGAGTTGATGGCTGTAGAGTTGATGGCTGTAGAGTTGATGGCTGTAGAGTTGATGGCTGGAGAGTTGATGGCTGGAGAGTTGATGGCTGGAGAGTTGATGGCTGTAGAGTTGATGGCTGTAGAGTTGATGGCTGGAGAGTTGATGGCTGGAGAGTTGATGGCTGTAGAGTTGATGGCTGTAGAGTTGATGGCTGTAGAGTTGATGGCTGTAGAGTTGATGGCTGGAGAGTTGATGGCTGTAGAGTTGATGGCTGGAGAGTTGATGGCTGTAGAGTTGATGGCTGTAGAGTTGATGGCTGGAGAGTTGATGGCTGTAGAGTTGATGGCTGTAGAGTTGATGGCTGGAGAGTTGATGGCTGTAGAGTTGATGGCTGTAGAGTTGATGGCTGGAGAGTTGATGGCTGTAGAGTTGATGGCTGTAGAGTTGATGGCTGTAGAGTTGATGGCTGTAGAGTTGATGGCTGGAGAGTTGATGGCTGTAGAGTTGATGGCTGGAGAGTTGATGGCTGGAGAGTTGATGGCTGGAGAGTTGATGGCTGTAGAGTTGATGGCTGGAGAGTTGATGGCTGTAGAGTTGATGGCTGGAGAGTTGATGGCTGGAGAGTTGATGGCTGTAGAGTTGATGGCTGTAGAGTTGATGGCTGTAGAGTTGATGGCTGGAGAGTTGATGGCTGGAGAGTTGATGGCTGGAGAGTTGCTGTGGTCGAAGGCTTTTGATTCCACACCTGGGATAAATGAAGACGTGAAACAAGAACCGTACCAGATAGGCGAGCAGTGATCTTCAGTGGGGCGAACGAGACCCATGTAGATATGTAATACCTGTAATGGGAGGTAGACGATTGCGACGCCTACACAATACAAGCTGCTCATCAGAGACCAGCAGGAAATGTATCATTTTTTGATGTTATTCAAGTAGCATCTTAGATATTTTTGACGCTGTGTAAACTCTATCTTCACACCATCAGGGAAGTTAAGCAACGTTGGGTCCGGTTAGCATTTGGATAGGTGACTGCATGGAACACCAGGTGCTGTTTGCATATGCGTTGGGCGCTACGAGCTGGCCGTGCTTTTATGATCACATCACGTCATAATTGCTCAAAAGCATATGTATTTCTCTCTCTCTCTCTCTCTCTCTCTCTCTCTCTCTCTCTCTCTCTCTCTCTCTCTCTCTCTCTCTCTCTCTCTCTCTCTCTCTAGTGCCTCTGTCTTCTCAGCAAGTTTGCTGTGAGAACTATGATGAGGAAAGAAGCACTTACTTCGAAAGGTTTATCTTATAGACAAGAGAAGTAAAGATATATAATAAGAATGCCCGTCAGAGATCCCTAACTCAAATCACGTAAATTTGATTTCCAGTTTTCTTAACCTGGGGTAATCCGTGGACCACCTTCCCTTTACACTCTACAAAACACCCATGAGTAAATGCCTCGTCTTTGAGAGACAGTAGATTAAGTGAATATCACTATATCTGACATCTGACTTTCCTGGTCTTATAATTTTACTTGAAAGTTGGTTGAATTAAGGAGAAGTATCTTTAAGGAACTTAGACAAGTATCACAGCATAGAGGAGACACCAGTATCTGTCCTAGATACACACAAGGAGATATCAGTATCTGTCCTAGACACACACACACACACACACACACACACGAGTGTCCAAGGAGAGACCAGTATCTGTCCTAGGTACACACAAGGAGATATCAGTATCTGCCCTAGACACACACACACACACACACACACACACACACACGAGTGTCCAAGGAGAGACCAGTATCTGTCCTAGGTACACACAAGGAGATATCAGTATCTGCCCTAGACACACACACACACACACACACACACACACACACACACACACACACACACACACACACACACACACACACACACAGCTCTCCATCCTTAACATAACTATTCTCAATATTACCAGAGCAGAATGTATAATCATTAGCTTGTTATACGTTATCGAAATGAAGGCTTAGCTCTCTCAGTATATATTCCAGGCTTATGGTTGCCCTGAGTCTGAATGTTAGCGTAAACTAGACTGGAGTTGGTACCGATGAGGGAGACTTACCTGACCACCCTACTGCTTGGAGTATCCGATTCTCCTTCTGTCATGGTCGTGGAGCATCTGATTCTCCTACTGTCTTCGTCCTGGAGTATCTGATTCTCCTACTGTCATGGACCTGGAGTATCCGATTCTCCTTCTGTCATGGTCCTGGAGTATCCGATTCTCCTACTGTCATGGTCCTGGAGTATCTGATTCTCCTACTGTCATGGTCCTGGAGTATCTGATTCTCCTACCGTCATGGTCCTGGAGTATCTGATTCTCCTACTGTCTTGGTCCTGGAGTATCTGATTCTCCTACTGTCTTGGTCCTGGAGTATCCGATTCTCCTACCGTCATGGTCCTGGAGTATCTGATTCTCCTACTGTCTTGGTCCTGGAGTATCTGATTCTCCTACTGTCTTGGTCCTGGAGTATCCGATTCTCCTACCGTCATGGTCCTGGAGTATCCGATTCTCCTACTGTCTTGGTCCTGGAGTATCTGATTCTCCTATTGTCATGGTCCTGGAGTATCCGATTCTCCTACCGTCATGGTCCTGGAGTATCCGATTCTCCTACTGTCATGGTCCTGGAGTATCTGATTCTCCTACTGTCCTGGTCCTGGAGTATCTGATTCTCCTACTGTCTTGGTCCTGGAGTATCTGATTCTCCTACTGTCATGGTCCTGGAGTATCTGATTCTCCTACTGTCTTGGTCCTGGAGTATCTGATTCTCCTACTGTCATGGTCCTGGAGTATCGGATTATCTTGCTCTCATGGCTGTGATGTGCGTCTTATTTGGCAAGAAAGAAACTAAGCTTTGCATGAATGCATTAAACCAATCTTATCTACTTTCGTGAATAGTCACAATTCATTCTTAAGTATCTCATTTTGCTCTGAAACACGAGATTCGAACCGATATTTGATTCAAGTTACATTCACTAAACAACTTTAGCAGACGTTTCTTCCGTACGCTGACGCTGAGGCAACATTATAACCTCCCACAGTATTGTTCTAACAAGGTGGCAGATCTGTAGCGGAAGGTCGTCCCTGAATTATATAAGGACGAGGCTGTCACAACAACGTTCATTGGGGATTCGAACAGAGTGAAAAGCTTCGTTTTGCTTTTCAAAATACGAGAATATATGAATCACAGTTTGACTATTTCCTGACAACGTGTAAACGTTGTTGATTGAGAGCTTATGACTTGTTAACCACGATGGCATAACGCTATTAACGAAAACATTCATGTTGAGCTGTGTGTGTGTGTGTGTGTGTGTGTGGCAGTCTTATGTACGTACACAGACGATCAGAGCGACATGGGCAAGGCGAGAGTGTGCTTGTCTGTCAACAGCAGCTCGACTCTATGTCTCAGAACATTGCTGGGTGTTGCCTACCTGGTCTACTGCTCGGGGATGTGTGTGTGTGTGTGTGTGTGTGTGTGTGTGTGTGTGTGTATGTTTCGTATAATTCCTTTTTTATACAAACTGTTGGCTTATCATTTCAGTATCCTTGCTGTTGCGATGATAACAATAAAGATAACAATGATGCTATAGATAATAATATTAACAGTGAAGATAGATTTGTGAATAATGTTGTTATCATTATTATTGTTATAATTATCATTATCATTATCATTTTGGCTCTTGTTAATGAGCCTACACACGAGGCCCTGCATCTGCTTTATTCCAAGCCAATAATCATTTACTGTCATGTGGACATTGAATCCGTAACATACACATGAGCCATTAATAATAGCTATTCTTTTTATATAATCAGATGAAAAATGTATATATGTTCGAGTGGTTAATGACCAGTACTTCGCTATTAATCTGCATATTGGAAGACAATTATCACATTTACACACAATTACTGATCCACGCTAATGAATTTGGCGGTCCCTGTGTTTCTTCATCAGAAGAACATAGCCTTTGCTTGACCAATCATAACGCAGTCATGGCGAGACTTGTACAAAGTCAAGAATTCTTCCTTTCTCTTACTCTTCAAGAGCCATGACGTACTTATTGCTCAACGTGGGGCTGGGTGTGCTTAGATACGAGCCTTGGGCTTGAGGTAAGCACCATAGAGGTGCTTCCAGCACTTCGACAACGAATATAAGTCAAGACGTAGGTTTTCCCCTTCGACATATGGGTAACTGTGGCTGCTGTGAACTGGGATTTGACCCAACCACCACTTCGTAACAGCCCCGGGCCAGATTTTTTACTGGTATTAACAGGTGTTGCAGTCTAGAGCACATTAGTGGGGTGAAGGCTCAGGTAATGTGATTAACCAGAATATGAAGGGGGGACTAAAGTAGGTGTCGTGGACCATCAGCTGAGGAGAGTGTGATGTGTAGTGGAGGTGAGAGTGACGGTGACTCGAGTGTCACAAGAGAGAGTGAGGAGAGGTGAAGGTGAACAGGGACAAGGAGGAGTGAGGAGAGAGGAGGAGTGAGGAGAGGTGAAGGTGAACAGGGACAAGGAGGAGTGAGGAGAGGGGAGGAGAAGGGAGGAGTGAGGAGAGGGGAGGAGTGAGGAGAGAGGAAGATGAACAGGGACAAGGAGGAATGAGGAGAGGGGAGGAGTGAGGAGAGGGGAGGAGTAAGAAATAGTTGTAATGAAAATGGAATTTCGAAAAAAAAAAAAGATGGATAACAATGCAATGGGGTAAAGGTGAAAAGATAGAAAGAAAGATGGATGGAAAGTGAGTGTTGATAAACTAGTGTGTACAGAAGTAGATCGAGGATCATCCACGGAGGACAGAGAGACACGTTTGGATGTGTTATTAAAGGAAAGTCATGTTGATCTGTAGGGACAAGGTTAGTGAGAGCTGACTGGATCAATGTTTGGTGAGGTTTAGAGGTTGTGGGTTTAGGATCTGATGTGGTGCGTAGTTTTTAGCTGGTTTAGAGGTTACGAGAATAATGGTGTTGGGTTTAATATCTCCGTAAAATTCTGAGGAATATCATCTTAGTATAATAAAAGAAGGAAGACGATTCAAGAAATACCAGTTTGATAAAATCAGTCACCGGCCAGACGTCTGCACTGGTGAAATATGAGGAGATCATTTTCACAAGATGGTTGCTAAATATCCGAGTGACTTACGTTATCATTCTTATGGTTATATAAAGCTGATCTTGTACACCTCTTACTGTCAGTCATGACCTGCCGTCGAGGTTGGCTTTATCTGTATCCCAAGAGCCATGTTATCCCGAGAGCCATGGGATTCTTGCAATGCGATGGCCATCTCTGAGGTAAACAAATATTGACTTGAAGTCAAAGTGAAAATATCTAGCCGACGATATTGCTACCATGATCTCACCCCCCAGACCCCTGGCTGTATATTGTGTGAGTGGTTCTTCTCCTCCCGACCCTTAGTTATCTTTCATATCTTCCTTCTTTCCTTGTTCATCTTACATCATCATCTCATCCTTGGTCTATCGCTTTCCTATACTTCACCTCTCCTCCTGTCACCTTTCTTGCTCCTATCATTTTCCCAGCACTCCGCCTGCTCTTCAATAGATATAAAATCCCTCTCGACCCAAGCTATGTCCCTGGAAGATATGTATCCATTTCGATGTCTGGCAAGTTGGTATATGTTCCCATTGAAAGTTCCTACACGAACATTACTTGGAAACTCTAATCCAAACTGTTCAAAAGTCAAATGAATTTGTAAAATACACTGAAAGCCTAGACAGGCCTTTACTGTCTGCAGGTGTTCAATTACCCAGGAAATGGAGAAACACCTTCGTGAGTACTTCCTGCTGGTATAATATTGTACGAGAAGGTCCTCCTTGTGATAATCTATGACCACCTCATTGTCTATAGATGCGTCTATTTCCACTGGCATCTTCACCTCCCGCCTGTGTCATGTCTTTGTCTTACACAATGAGAATTATCATTACTGAAAACCCAATTCTCTGGAATTATTTATATGTATTACAGAACCTGCAGGAAATGGTGGAGTTTATTTGTAAATGGCCCTTCAAAATCTTCCAGTCACTAGGTACTCAGTTTCAACTACTTTTATTTCTGTAGAGCTATTTCTTCCATGTTCTTTCTCTTTTCTTACAGATGCTTTGTACTTCCACACTATACAGCTATTTGTCAGACATCTGGTGTCGATACTGTTGTAGTTAATGGTTAAGGACCAGGACTTGTATACAACTGAGCTCTTCACCTGTTCTGGGGGAGGGGACGAGAGTCTTGAGTGAGTGAGGAGGAAGACGAGTGAAGGCAGGAGTGAGTGTGGATGACTGTGAGACTGCTGACCGCTGACTGAGGATCTCCTTGTATACTACCTCACCACCAGAACGAGAGGCTTGCTCGATCATTCTCCTGTCATTGGGTGGTAGGCGCAAGGCAGACAGTGGGTGGCTGGATGTTTCAGGTGGTCGTATGGAAGGAAGACGAGACATGAGGCAGACAGTGGGTGGCTGGATGTTTCAGGTGGTCGTATAGGAGGAAGACGTGGCAACAGATTTCACAGACAACTATCACATTATGCTAATATAAAAATGCTGGCCAGAGATATTATGGACTAGAATAATCCCATTACGACGCAACTCTAGTTTCTAGTATTACACCGTAATACCTGTATTTCTTTCTCAATTACTCTACAGACTGAAGAGAATATAAGCTCATATCCACTGCGTTTGCGTAACCATGTAATACGAGTGTTACTCAGTAGCACGCTTATGTTTTATGATAGCATCAGAGCTTTATTAACACTGAGTTGATAATTCGATTATACCAAAGAATCCAAAGTATATATCTGGTAAGTTTGTTAGTACCATCATTTGTAGTTATGACGTCTGTAAGCTATGTAAGGCTTATTTACGCCAGGGCTGACACACGCTTACCTCTATGGAATCAGTGTGGTAAAATCAAAATCCTGATCACATTATATTGAAATTTTGATTGAGTGACGGAAACATTAATCAAGGAGAGAGATTTGCATCACAAATCTAATAGTTATATTTCCAGTCCAGAAGGGATATAAGGAATATATGTATATATATATATATATATATATATATATATATATATATATATATATATATATATATATATATATATATACATATATATATATATGTATATATAGGATAGGGGAGAAAGAATACTTCCCACGTATTCCCTGCGTGTCGTAGAAGGCGACTAAAAGGGAAGGGAGCGGGGGGGCTGGAAATCCTCCCCTCTCGTTTTTTTTCTTCCAAAAGAAGGAACAGAGAAGAGGGCCAGGTGAGGATATTCCCTCAAAGGCCCAGTCCTCTGTTCTTAACGCTACCTCGCTATCGCGGGAAATGGCGAATAGTATGAAAAAAAAAAAAAAAAATATACATATATATATATATATTAGACCACGTACCTAGAAACTGTAAGAGACAACAGTGCAGGTTATTGCAGTGATATTGCCACAGTTTATGCAAGTGGCCCCGGAGACCGCCCCGTTGGACGCTGAACATTTACATTATACCAAGTTAGAGTCCAGGGCAAGGGTCTGGAGGCAAACCTGGAGAGAAGATGAAGTAAAAAAGACACTGGACTCCACTGCCCCGGGCTACAGAGTCAGCAGGATGTGAGAGAAATCACAGTCCTTCATTCCCCTCAACAGTTGTACAGCTGCTGGTAGGTTCCTCACTCCAGTTGTGTGGAGTGTTAAGTGTGGCATTACTGCTGTTGTTGTTGTGTTGGTCAACAATCATTGCAACGTTATGATGTGATGGTAAATAGCCATTATACACAACTTGGTGTGGTGGTAACACTCATTACACACAGCTTGGTGTGATGGTAACACTCATTACACACAGCTTGCTGTGGTGGTAACACACATTACACACAGCTTGGTGTGGAGATAACAACCATTATACACAGCTTGGTGTGGAGGTAACACCCATTACACATAGCCAAGGTCGTGTGTATGGTCTTTGGCATCACTTGAGATGTCTTTCTTTTAGAATTAGTGAAAGACGTCGTCCTGAAACTTGGCCAGGGTATTATGAATGTGGGTACACTTTCAGTATGTCCTGACTTTACCTCAATACGATTTTGTTCGTGCTAGTGTATGCACAGAGAAAATTGATACCCACGACAAACTGTGCACCGATTTCTACTACCCATTCCTTCCTTTCGGTGCGTTTGGAAGGATAAAGTCCTAAACTATGACAAAAGAGACGAACCCAAGTCCAAAGCCATAGAATAGTTTCCTTCAACACGCTGATGTGGTATACCGGGGTTGACGTGCTGTCAGTGGATTGAATCAAGGCATGTGAAGCGTCTGGGGTAAACCATGGAAAGCTGTGTAGGTATGTATATTTGCGTGTGTGGACGTATGTATATACATGTGTAGGGGGGGGGGGTTGGGCCATTTCTTTCGTCTGTTTCCTTGCGCTACCTCGCAAACGCGGGAGACAGCGACAAAGTATAATAAAAAATAAAAAAAAAAAAAATATATATATATATATATGTATATATATATATATATATATATATATATATATATATATATATATATATATATATATTTATTTATTTTGTTGCATATATACTTCAAAGTACAGTTTCAAACAACGAGCAAATTATCGTTTAACCATTTCAAAGGTTTGACCCGATATATCCACAGACATTAAAATCTCAAGCGTGGGATATAACAGAGATTAGAAAAGCTATCTTGCGGCCAATATATCCGGAGGCCAATTAGACTCCGGCGCTTGCGAGTAATTTTCTGAATAATCTTCGTGATATTCACTGCACGATATTCTCCTACCTCGAAAATCCAATCCGTGTACTTTTGCTGTGTATATCTACTCGTGTGTGTGTGTGTGTGTGTGTGTGTGTGTGTGGCTTAGTATGACACGTGTTTCTCATCTATGCGGCTTTGAAAATATGAAATAAAACTTACATAGTCATCTCAGAAGGTCATAGAATTATTCTTACACAGAGCGTAAATGAATATCACAGCTGGTACATCCAAACTGTATAGTCCTAAGAGCATAATGGCACATCCAAACTGTATAGTCCTGACAGCATAAAGGCAATTCGAGTGTTTTAACTAACAGCAGAGTGTGGCAGGGTAGCATGTTTCCCTCTGGGAACACGACTTGCTATCCCTTTGCCAGCCTGTGGGTCTGGTCTGCCTACATGCGTTTAATCCACCCTCCATGTAAATGGAAATGGAGTCGGAGATAACTGATTGGTAGTAGATGTGTGTACTCACAGTCCTCATAGTTCTTCCATTAGATGAATAATAATGCTATAACTACGACTCTTTGTGTGTGTGTGTGTGAGTGTGACGAGCGGTGAAGTCTTTGATGGTTGATCATAGCCCAAAATGCTCGCCGGGCGATTGATCGCTAACAAATGCATCAACTGATGTTCTTCGGCTAAATTCAGCGTCAGTGGTATGTGGTTTGGTGGGATGTTCCTCAATGTGGGTAATGTGTTTGTAGGGAGGATGCTGTCTGTAGTGATGTGAGGTTTGGTGACGTGTTGGGGCAGTGTACTGTCGCTTTCTCTGTCTAGTAATCGTTCTCTCTAACGGGAAATGATGTACACAATCTTTATGCTTTAGTATCAATATTCTGGTTTGAATATTATATGTTCTGATGCAATATGTTCCCATAATCTTATGAAATACCAGACACCAAATTTGAGTATCTCTCACGATTCATTTCTCTATTTGATATACTTCTGTTCTTTAGGGCATAAGGCCTTGGTCTCCTATGGTACTAAATGGACCTTCCTATCATTAAAAGACATCTTGAATCCTGAATCATATCCAGCAACACACATGACGTCTCACACAGTAAACCCGAAACGGCCACTTTAGCCAACAACAGACATATCACTGTTCACACTTCCACTAGCCTTACATCCTCTCGTCATCTGGTGCTGCTAATCATGGATTAAAGTCGGAGTTACGTAAATCACAACGTATAGCAGGGGCTCCACAGCTAAGCGACAGGTGGGAGCAGAAAGAACTCCATGACACATACTGAAGAGTCAGGTACGAACAGGGTTTCATAATCCATTACAGAGGGAACTTCTGCGAACACAGCTCTCTGTAAAACCATTACCCCACACCAGATGTGGATGAGGCGCCAAGATGATAATCTGGAAAACAAGACAATGGCCCTTATCCCAAATGGAAACATATCCTTAATGGACTCTTACCCATTAGTGGTAAACTATCGTTGCTAATGACCATATGCTGGGGATAGAACGATCTTCAACCTTACCTACAGATAATTTGAGACGTCGGGAAGATAGACGAAACTATATGAACGATAGTAACATACTCAACACCGCCAGAGACTTGCACATTACAACGAAGATGTAGAGCGTAGTACAAGATGTTTGATGATAGTAAATGTAGGTTGGTAAATCTACAGACGTTTCGTGTTGTTATAATCTTTTAGGATGGTAAGTCTTTTGATGCTGTAACCCGTGTTTAGAAACGGGAAAATTCCAGGCTCAAAATGGTTTCTTTTGATGATTTCAGTCTAAGACATTTTCTACACGAGACTTCTAGGGGGAGAGAGCATTGCCAGGAATCTAACATTTAACTTAATTTTGCAAACCTATTGTTAATTAGATTCTAAAATTTATGTAATATGGTAATGTTCTGATCCCTTAATTTTTCTAAAAATCTGTGTCATCAGACATAAGAGACAAGTGTATCGATCTAAGGGTGACGTTAAAGCTGAATGGTAACGTAAATGAATTCAGATTCCTTCATTTTCAACATCCGACGTCGTAAAAGCTCTCCAGACTTTAAGTATCGCATCTTTCATGTATTAATGGGATTTGCCAAATCTCTGAAAATCACGATCGCACTCTTCACTTTCTGAGTGGTTTGCAAAAACGTAAAGTCCAGATGAACTAGAAACATGAGGGATATCTGCAGTGATTTGACACGTCCGTTTTAAACACAGGGACGATACCTGTAGAATATGTGTATATAGTTTCATCAACATATTTCAAATGACATCTAACTTTTGACTCGTCACAAAGGCATCGAGAGAAGACATACAAGTGTGTATTTCTTTGAACCACTTACAGTACCACAGTTTGTTGGACATTGATGGAAGATAATCGTGAAGATAAACAATTCAAACATGGAGGCAACAGGCTAGCAATGGATCAGCAATGTTTGGTTGAATTGCGATTGTTTTGGTAATTACTCCTACACACACTCCCCCTCAAAAAAGTGTTCTTCACAGCAGGGTGATTATACCAGTGCGTAATTCTAATCATTTACTGAATCATTCAGTCGCGTTAATCAGGGACGAGATGAAGAGAATTTTTCCATTGGCGGACTATGTCCATTCCTTGCTGGATGAAAACGACATATATAACACAGTCTATACTATCTGTATATTGATGAACTCAGTAATGAGATTCGCTGTCAACCGTCATAACCATCTACATATATATATATATATATATATATATATATATATATATATATATATATATATATATATATATATATATATATATATATATATTTAAGATAGCGAGGTGGAAAGTCTACTTCAAGGTTGGGAACCTCAGCTGTGCCAAATTTCTTCGTACAATAGGAGTGATTCGGCATTGTCGTAATCGTAAGAGATAGATAGAGAGATAGACAGCCGATGGATAGATAGCTAGAGAGATAGATAGCCGATGGATAGATAGAGAGAGAGAGATAGATAGCCGATGGATAGATGGATAGGAAGACATACAGATAGATGAAAATATAATGGAATATATGGTAATATAACTTGTATAGAAAATGTAGTTTATTCAGTGCATTCTCAGACGAGCCTGAAGGTGGAACACCCGCTGCTACAGTTACACCATTCTGGCCTATATAGTCTTCAGGTATAGCTTACTCTTCTCCCCTGTGATCTCTATCCACACTCTTCTTTTGATAATGTAAAGGCCAGCTGGCCACACTCAGGCCTTTGTATGTCATCCCTATGTGACCTCATCAAGCTAAGGTTTTTAGATGGTAGATTTCGGGTTATGACTGCTGGAGATGAGACACAGAAATCGGAGATTTGGGGAGGGAAGTATTGGCCGAGCGTCGTGGCAAATGAATGGTGGAAATCGCCCGGTTGTTACAGGTGTCAGTGGCTGAGGTATGACTGTACTCATTGGCCAATCAATCGTCTGCGTCGGGTGGAAGGGAGGGAGATGACCTCATCGCCTCACAAGGAAAGGGGGAAGATCCAGATGAGGAAATTATATACACATATATATAAGAAAAAAGACATTTAGCTGTGCTTCATACACGTCCTGGTTAAAAAAGATAAGCATAGAGAGAGAATGAGAGAGAGAGAGAGAGAGAGAGAGAGAGAGAGAGAGAGAGAGAGAGAGAGAGAGAGAGAGAGAGAGTCATCAGTACGACTGATCATCATTTCTCTGGGTCATGATCCTTCGTCTCCTCCTGCCTTCGCCTGGTATACATAACAGAGTCACTCTCCCCTGTCTTCCAACCTCGCTGATAACACCGCCACTCTTCGCACGACTGTCTTTATTTCCCCATCACCCCAATAGCCAGGCACCATAAGACAAACCAAGAGTCATTAAAGATGTAGGTAATTTAGGCATCAATCAGCCTCTCTGCCTCACAAGACAAACATAACTCAGAACTGTTTAATCAGGTTCCTCCTGAGTGCATACATCAAGCCAGCTCGAGGGAAGAGAAATGAATACCACATTTAAGCTAATGTCTATTTATCTATCTATCTTTTTTTTTGAGGGGGGGGGGGAGATAGGAGAGGGGACGTTGCTGAGATTAAGAAACATATGAAGCCATACGTACGAAAAGAAAAGCTTGTCTAACTTTAGATACTGATGATACTTGGTTTCTGAAATAGATTCTTTCCTAAAAAGGTTTTAGCCTCTGAAATCTTAAACTACTCGAGAGACACATGTACACACAGACGCACCATACCTATATTTGGGGACTAACCTGACTTAGAACTTGTCGTCGGTTTACCATAGATTATCCCGAGAGTCTTGTGCAGTCTTAGCCTCAAGGTGTCTCTCTACAGACCAGCTAAATGTAGTTGCTGGTCAGTCTACTCGTGTGGTCTGGACCTCATACTGGTAAAGGTTAGTGTGATGTACCTCTCACCCTGGACTGCCTGATTCAGTCGTACGTAGAGAGATCTTGGTGAAGTTATTATGTGTGGCCCATGTCTTGAGAGAAAGCAATAGGTCCCACATCAGCTGGATGTATATATACTCCTACGGGGTTGTAGTTCATAACTGTTGTGAAGCACAAGAGCTGATATTTGAGCAAATATAGATAATCTTTCGATCGTCATAGAAGAACGTATGTAACCACTGCCTCTTACAGTTGCCCGAAACATCGAAGTGTGATTGTTTCCCTGTCTCTCACTACGACCCCCTGCACTACCAGCGTAGCTGTCGTGAACCACACACGAGAGATATTACCCTTAGGACCTCCTCTCTCACTACGACCCCAGGACGACCAGCGTGGCTGTCATGAATCATACACCAAGAGATGTTCGTTCAGTTGTCTGCATGTCTTGTGCACAGCAAAAGACGCCGTGATCCCAGGCTGCCGCGTGTATCTTCCGCTCATCAAGTGGCAACGCCAGCCCTCCACTGCGGGATGATCAGTGTGCAGTTGAAAACGTTTTATGAATACTGATGCATAAGAAAAGAGAGAGAGAAGCTTCCAATGACAAGCCACAATCATCAAGCAAAACACCAGACTTGCACCAAACAACACATCCCAGCATGGCACCCAACACTGAGGACCAGCCCAGCAACACACCCCAGCAGGAATTCCGTTACAAAATGCCTCTTCTCGAGCAGTCTATGGACACCTCATATGGAAATAGCTCCGCGGGAGGGAAGAAGATCCCCTGGTGAGGGAGAAAGGTCAATACTGACTCTACAAGGGAGGAGGTAAACAGTGAAAGAGGCCAGGGAGGCCGAGGAAACAAAGGCGCGGGACATTTGTCTAGATAATGAGCTCCGGAGACAGGAAGTGGGCAGCCAACAGCTATACAGAGGCGGGCAAGGAGACCAGGGGATGGGAGAGCACTGGAGGTAATGGCAACCTCTCTCTCTCTCTCTCTCTCTCTCTCTCTCTCTCTCTCTCTCTCTTGGCATGCATGTATTCATGTATGTATACAGCCAGGGACCTCCCGCTGTGGCCGGTTGAGAAACAACAGTGTCGTGTTGGTGACATATCTTGTCACTCGGGAATCTGTTCCTTCCCTTCCAAGCTTCAGTTGACAGATGGGGTTATGGGATACGGTGGCTTCCTTCTTCGTCTTCGACTGAACTGGTAAAGTCAACACTCCCTATGGGTGTGATATTACCTCTATCCCCGTACATAAGGGAAGCCATAGTACCCACTCACATCCACACGCTACATTGATCATAATATATGCCTGGGAGCAGAACAAGTGATCATCAGCGTTGAGAAGCGAGGCGGCGGCGATGGAAGGCAGCCTGAGGAGCTCTTGCCTCACACCCGCGCTGCCAACACTGCTAGTTATGGCTGCCATTTGTCACCCTGTTTGTCCTAGTGTGGACGGGGCGCGGGGTCCCCAATAGCTCCTCTGTCTCCCTGCCAGGATGTGCTGCCAGGATGTGCTGCCAGGATGTGCTGCCAGGATGTGCTGCCAGGATCTCATACAGCGTTGCCAGTGGACGTCAAGCGAAGTAAAAGGATGTGCATATGGCTCACATGCTGTGTAATGTGTCCCCAGAAGTAATAGGACAAAATTAGCAAACTTTTCATTCCCTTCAAATCACGAACACCAAATGTAACATGAGCTAAATAAGCTGATTGAAAAGTGTTTAGTCTTCACTAGCACATACCCTAAGGTGTATAGTGACTTTCTCTCCATCATCTTGTCCTTCATTCTTCATTATATTTCTTAGCTGACTTGATATTATCATACCTTCTACCCAATACCATCACAACCATATCTCCCACCCGTCAACATTATACCTCTCACCCATCACCATCATATATATATATATAGCTTCGTCTCCTCGATGTATATCAACTGACTGTTATATTTCTCTCTTGTATCTCCCCTGATGATGTGATTATTACACGAAAGTGCACTTGGGAACTTTTCGTGTTTCATTTTCCCCGTGGACTCATAGGAATATATATATATATATATATATATATATATATATATATATATATATATATATATATATATATATATATATATATATATATTTTCTTTTTTTTTTTCTTATTCACGTATAAATACTGTGGATAAATTCCCTACATGTTTATTTCGGTGCCATAAATCCTGTGTAACCAACCGCGAATTTAGTTTATCCCGAGGTGTTGTTGATCGGTGCAATATATCCAGTTGCCTGTGGGACGCAACCCATTACGAGAAATACATATACGTATTCAGTACATTATGTAAGGCTTCTGATGTGATCCGGTACGGAAACGCTTATGGCTTCCTTGGGTAAATCAGTGGGGGAGCGATCTTGACTACACCTCTCGCTGCCTTACGTAACAAATCCACTCGTGTGACGTATATCTTCTTTGCTTTCATGATGAAAATTCTCACTTACATGGACGGTTATTCATCAGCCTGAATATCTAACCTTCTCCTTGGAATGTCACTAAGGCAGTGACTTTTTCCTTACAAGGTCTTCCTTGCATACTGTCATCTGTTCCTGATCTTATATCTTTCATCAAGCATTCTAAGAAATTGGTCTTGAGTGCATTTTGACTTTCATATCTGTATACGTCTTTGCGGCCGTTTCAGTTATGTGCATGTCTGTCTATCTGCCCATCTGTCTGTCTGTCTGTCAGTCTCTCTGTATGTCTATTTGTGCCTGTGTCTGTGTAATGGCTAATTTGTTACCTCAACTCCTTAGAGCTTAGTGTAAACGTCTGCTCCTTACCTCTGGTTTCTCTGCCTCGCTGCCCTTCCATATCCTCCATATGAGGTTCAGTGTCGAGCTTCCAGCTGCCTTTTCCTCCTCCAGAAGTGTCATGAAGTTGAGACTTCCAGATACTGCCGAGGAACTGCTAGTTTTCCCTGGAAAGCCAATCTCGACATGACGAACCTCCCCTACGAGCGAGGAGATGAATGTCTCGTTAAGAACCATCTTATACCAGCGTGAAGGACACATTGAAGGCTTGACCTCGTCTGGGTTGTCCGTGGCCCCTGGTTGATGGCAGCATTTGTGGTGAGCCAGTTCTGTATCCTGCTGAGGAAAGGGAGTGTAAGTTAAACCTCTTAATCGCTGGTCTTCCCATTTTAAACTGTGTACCATTGGCTGTTCTTCCCCCTTTGCTTTGATGATTACATATCATAGTGATGGGTAGCCAGACCTTGATTGTACCGTTTAAGCTAATTATTGGAATTTAAGCTATTACATATAAGGGGAAAAACGCAACCCCATCAAGAACAATTTAGGGATATGGATTACAGTATATTCACTCCTGTTGCTGGGTGAAAGTAGCGCCTTTATGTGACAGCACTAGACATGCACTCCGCCCGTCCTCGAGCACCTCACCATGATCCATACATACACTGACATTCTTGAATAACTGATGAATAACAGTGTTAGGGGAAGAAGCCTAGTGAATGTCGGGACGTACTGTGGATGTGAACATTTTCCCAAACTCACACCTAACCCTACGAGTCTGCAAATCATTCTGATAATATCGTTTCAGCTTACTCTTAAGAAATACCAAATCATTTATCGTATTCACATTTTCTCTTTTTTATTCGAGGTCTTCACTTCATGGTGTCAGGACACAAGAGCAGTTTGATCTTTAGGGATGACATGTTCACTTCGTTGTAAAAATCTCCGACTTTACCTTTGTGTCAAGATTTAACCTTCCCGCCTGCAGAGAACTTCCTATCGCGCTCAACTGCGCTTCACTCTCTTCGTGTCGTTTCAAATTTCCTGGCGACGTGGAAACTCTTCGAGCACGCCCTTCCTTTTCCCGTGGACTTGCAGTATAGCTTTGAGCTTGTGCGTTTTGGATCAAGGATTATCTAGGCATATCTCTAAATAGTTTCCAGAATTCATGAAACAACAATTGAACTTTGCCTCGACGCTGGCTCGAGATATCGCGAGACAGTGTTTGATGGTTCACAGTCTCGTCACGCGAGCTTCACGAAATGTGGTTTGAAGGTGTTCGAGAGAGAGAGAATGATTTTATTTCGTTGTCAAGTGATCAGATCCATTAGTGTAGTGGTGTGTGTATGTCCACAACCCTGAGTGTTGTGAAGAACTATGGGGTCGGAGATCAAGCAGTCTACTCGCCTTTATATTGAGCCATTCAGTGGGTTACAAAGGGTCCCGACTGCCTCACTCAACGTCTGTCTTTAGATCATTTCGTTGTCGTAAAGTGTGAAGCTGCCAAGATTTCGAACGACATTCAAGGTGTGAGAAGGGTCAAGCCATGCAGGACTGGAGCGTGAAGTTATCAGTTATATAGAGAAAATGAATGGTTTGTGAAATTAATCAATGTTAGTGATAAGCTTGCATGATGTTAATTCATGTGGCAGTATTTTACTCTATTCTTTGAGTGTAAAGAATTGGGTAGTGTCAGGTTTTTAGTGGTATACCACTGTACCTGGTGTCACAATATGGTACCTACGTCTATCAGCAGGGTGTCAGCTAATAAAGTGGTGTCAAGTGGTTGTTGGTACACTACTGCTACCAGGGATCACTATGTGGTACTTTCATTTGGTATCAAGTCGTCTGAGCCAGTCAAACAGTACCAGGTGGTACCTGAAATCACACTGTGTTGTACCTCCGTCTCATGACTCGTTCCCTGACCTTGTGAACTCTTGATAATTAGGATTTAATGAAGTAAATGGTTTAAGTTTTACCAGATAAGACCGTGATAAATGAAGGTCTGTACACTGTGAACATGTTGGCCAGATTATTGCTCACGAGAAGACACTAGAGCCACCAGATGGCCGTGTTTACATTAGCGAACCTGCCCCTCAGCGAGGTGAACAAGGCTGTGATGTCCATGTTGCTCCTGCACAACTTTAGTATCCAACCGTAACACCTTGGTATCAGCCACAGTTACTGATACTTTATCATGTATCAGTTCACAGCCAAGGTGCAGGAAGATGATGGTAGACACATGTTGCAGCCAAGGGTACAGGAAGATGATGGTAGACACATGTTGCAGCCAAGGGTACAGGAAGATGATGGTAGACACATGTTGCAGCCAAGGATGCAAGAAGACGATGGTAGACATATGTTGCAGCCAAGACGCAGAATATTAATGGTTGATACATATTGCAACTGTGATGCAGAATATTGATGGCTGACACGTGTTGCAACCGGGGTACAACAGAATGTTGAACATATTGCAACGGTTAGTTCAATGCTGAGTGCATCATTGTCTAAACCGCGAAATCTGCAAGCATTTCCTAAGACACGTTTAACTTATCTGCTTGATCACTTTCATCCTGTTTCTCACCATAGAATGAAGCAATTTAGCATTCTTTATCTAATTAGGTAGAAGAAACTATCAGGGCAATTCATCTAACGAAGGCGAAGAAGTGACGAGAACCCTTCCACAGACAGTGAAAGTGATGTGGCAATTGGTAAGTTCTCAAAAAAAAGATTATGAAATTTATGGAAAAGACAATCATTTTCTTATCACTTTCCCACTACAGTCAAAATAAGAAAGTACATAATCGCTTTAACTCACATAGGTTAGATTATAATGTAAGCGTGATGAGCCACTCTTTCCACACATTCAAAGTAAAGGAGCAATTAGCCGCTTCCTCTAAGCAATCTAGTCGACAGAATAACAAACCATTCGCAAACGCGAGTCAAGTGAAGGATCAAACAACCACTTTCTCCAGACAGAGTGCAAGAGTTATGAACCATTTTTCTTGAAGTGGTCAAGGGTGTTAGGGATCAATGAATAACACTCATGTATGAAAGACCCTTCATAGCAGATCCATTATTCAGATCGACATATTACTGTGCTTATATTTTGGTTGAATATTGGTGATTCAATAAACAGAAATGGAAATAGGAATATTTTGCGATGATTTATTATGTATTTGTGATATTCCTTTCCAGGTATAGCTGCATGAATAACTTTTTGACCTCTAGAACCTGGAAAGGTACAGAAATTGTTCTAATTAATGCCAAAAGATCATTGGGGGAAAAAAAAGCACCCCCATGGAATGTGTAAGAAGAACAAATTGCTTTTAATTCCCATTTAACATCAGATTATTACAGAGGAGAGTCTAAACTAGGAGAAAAAGTTTCTACACTGTGAGATTATTTTTTCCTACTTTGTGGCTACACGGTTATATAACAAGGATTTAAGAAATATATATCATTCCTCCACGAAGATAATGTTAATATCCACTTAGCCGAAAAGAATTCATTTGTTTTATGAAGTTAGAAAAGTTAATAATTAATTAAGCTTGCCAGATTAAAAGCACTTCACTCTCCAAGAGCTTGTTTGCAATGATGTTTTGCAAGAAGAAAAAAATCATGACAAGTCCTCCATTGTTCACAGTCTAATGAGATTTTGAAGTGGACGACACATCTAGGCACATTTGACACCTCGTTCGAAACTCTTCATACATTTGTCTCCATTTTCTTTCTTCTTTATCCTATTGTGACAACGTTACGTATCGAATCGTTGATATAATTTTTGAGATCCAGATTTTCTGAATGATGGTATTTGATCTGTTTGGAAGGAAACTTCTCTACCAGAGGGTGTGTGTGTGTGCGTGTGTGTGTGTGTGTGTGTGTGTGTGTGTGTGTGTGTGTGTGTATTTTGATAGCAGCTCTTTTAGTAAGCATTTACTGTTAAAGTGACCAATTAGATGTTTTTCTTTTCAAAATCTTTCTGATTTTCATTTCTTTTATTTTGAAGTGACCAATTAAGTATTTTTCCTCTCAAAATCTTTCTGATTTTTATTTTAAGTTGGTTAATATCTCTTTTCACTTGGTTGGTGATGTTGTGTTACGCACCGCCAAGTGTTGTCTCAAAGTTTCGATCTATATCCATCAAACAGTCGTCAGAAACATGTGCTACGTCAGTAGAGCAGGTGGGAATGATTACAGGTGGCAAAAAGGTTCCATCAGTCTGTATGTTACTAAGAAGAACATCATTATGCTCACACGAGACACAGTTGTTCAGTCCACAAAGATATTCATAGTCATTATTCATGTTGTTCAATAGTCAGTTGTTTAGGATATGTAGCTTCAGACACCATTTGAATGGGCTTTTGGTGGGTTAAGGAGCGACACTCCACACAGGAGCAGGGTAAGGGGTGTTCCCTTAGCCAGGAAAGATTGTCGAAGTGAGCAAGTATTCTTTTCCGCCCTCTGACGATTTCTCGTTCACAGTATGAAGGGGAGAGACTGGGAACCACCCATTCTCTCTCTCTCTCTCTCTCTCTCTCTCTCTCTCTCTCTCTCTCTCTCTCTCTCTCTCTCTCTCTCTCTCTCTCTATCTATCTATCTATCTATCTATCTATCTATCTACCTATCTATCTCAGAGCTTTTGTGTTCTTCACGTGAAGGAGCGCTGGCTCCAGATATATATAATAGACAAGTATAAGTTTCAAGTTCCAAGAAGGACCCCTGAGACTGAGATAAATTCCAGCAGCTCGATTTGCAGCTCAATAAAGCATTTATCATTCTGGGTGATCCTCTCCGTGTGTGAATACATAAATGATAATGAGCATGAGAGACCAGAGAATAAATCATGGAAGGAGAGGCAAAATATTGCACCTTAATATGAAATTAAACTCAGGGGGATATAAAGCTGTCATATTCTATTTTTACTTGGCTTGTCCTGTGGTGTCATTAATTCCCTTAAGATATACGGATATAAGACATTTTCCTTAAAATGAAGGACGCTTGAGGGGTGGGTTGCAGTCATCACCTACAGATTGGGTGACTTATTTCAGTTTCAGAAGGCCATTCCAAGGAATAAGAATTCTTCAAGCATAAAAATGATGTTTCAAAATATTTTCCTGATTCATATTCTTTGAAGAGATCATTGTGAAATCTACTAGAGAGCCTTTATATTGGGATTTTGCTCTGCTTGTTTTAGAAATACAGGAAATTTTACATGTCTCCATCTGAATAACTCACAATACGTGCCATGTAAAGCTTGATCGTAGATTGGTAGCTTGATAAGTTGCAGAGCTGTACGTTGGCACATTATTCATCTTGATAACTATAAAGTCTCCATTGGAGAGGAGAGTCATTTACAGACTCGTTCAAGAAATGGTCGAGTTCCGTTTTGAAGCATCAGTTTGGACACTCCTCCGCCAGTATAGCCGTCCACTCAGTGATGTGATAGGCGCAACGCGCCCCTTCCAACCCTCACAAAAACGCGCTGACACATCACGATTACCGTGGGAGGGTTGAAGACGGTCTTGACAGCTGTTGATGAAGTGGCTGGGAATAATGATGGCAGGAGAGGAAGGAGGGACGAGTTTGCTGATGATGAAGGAAAGACCCGGAACTTTGCGACGTGTCACTGAGAAAGTTTTGATGTTGATTTGATCATCTTATTTAATGTCTTGGGAATTATTTTTTTTCTATACTGTGACGGACATGGCACGGGCAAAATATGCCACAGTCAAGGCCATCTCAAGTGGAAGAAAAATGTATAAGGGAACGAAAATATAATTCAATCAAGGCTTCGCAAGTGTTCGTAGACCTGATTCTTCTAGGAAGAAAGGTTATTCACATGAGAGGAAAAGACAAATGAATGAAAAGAATTCCACAGCTTAACTGTTGGAGATGAGAATACGACATTCACATTACATTTATATTACATATATAAGGTTACATATACTGAATTTTCTTTTGTTATAAAAGTGCATGAGATATGATGAATAGATCTTTTCCTTTCTCCACCTCTCCATGGAACATGTCGAGTGACAGCAGATGCCAGGCGTTTTACATGTCATGATTACATGAGACAAAATCTAACAACTTGAAATGAATCAGTTGGGCAGAATCGGTGTTTTCCTTGACGTCTGTGTGTCCCTCAGAGAGAGCAGTTCTGCCAACATCTCACCCGCGTTCAACACTGGAGAGTCCCAGCGGGTCACCAAGACCTCGGAATCAAAAAGTGGATTTCATTCAGCAGACGAGCCAGAGGAAATCTCTTTTATAGTTGTAATTGGTTCCATGAAGTCTTGTTATATCCAGCTTCAAAGGATTCATTCACGCTCACAAGTCCTCATAGAAAACAGACGTCGAGGGAGATAAAGAAAATAAGCTAAAGAATGATTTAAAAAACACAAAAAAAAGAGATAGATCGTAAATCTTTTTTTTTTTCGGGCAATGGAAAATTTCCCCATTTAAAATAGGTTAGGTCGATGTGTATTTCGGAAAGACTGAATTAAGGTCGGTAAATAATTGGAAAGTCTAGCGTCGCAGGGTAAAAAAAAAGATATTGTCACCACAGCGGCCAACCCCTTTGAGTGGTGTGAGCGGAGTCCATAGTCGAACACAAGAACTCCCTGAAAAAGAATGAATAAATCTGTGCCGGCAGGATGTTAGACGTGTAAGAAGGGAGTTCTACATAGGTCAGTCTGATCTGTAACAAGGAATGGAGTGTGTGATGTAGATGGACAGTCTCCCGGGAGTTTCGAATTCTTTCCCGACAGGAAACTGACAGTTTTAGAGGAGAGTTTAACTGTATAAATGCTATAAAGTGCAGCTTGGAATCTATCTTTTTTTTATCATTCTCTCTGTAATATTTACTTTCCTGTCACTTAGAAGTAATGATGTTTCTTATGAAGTATACAAGCAGCACTTTATGGAGCATAATGTCACTCAACCCTTAACCTAACTTGAAGTAATCTTAATAGTTAAGTTCCATACCGTCATACCGTCACTGTAATCTCTTACCTGAAAGACTTATAAAAGCTAGAGTGTGATAGAGTGTCTGCCAGCGTCCATGCTACACACACACACACACACACACACACACACACACACACACATACACACACACTCACACACAACTATTTATGAATACAAACATTAAACATTTATCTATATAAAGCATGATATAATCCAGCCCTAGAGGTGTTTGACGACAGGCTGAATACAGTACAGAAGTGCTTGGTGTCGGGTTCAACGACTAGCTGAGTGTAATACTGAATTACCGGGTGTCATGTTTAACGACCAGCTGAATATAGCACAAAAGCACTGGATGTCAGGTTTAACGATCAGTTGAGTGTAACACACAAGGACTGGTTGTCGGCTTTACTACCATATAAATTTCTCATCATAAGACGCTTGTTGATTTCAAATCTTAACCTGATAAATCCCCTTTAGTTACACAGAGAAGCAAAAAAAAAAAAAGAAAAAGAGAAAAAAAGATAGAGTTGATGGCGCACTGTATGGTTTACAAATCATTTTTTTCAGCTTTTTCCACCAGCAAAAAAATATATTCCATTTGCATATTGATCGTCAGGTCTTAACGATTATCAATGGGACATTGCTAGCCGGCAACAGATCATAGAACAGGTAAAACGAGTAAACAGTTTTGCTGGGTGTCATTTGAACACTGTAAACAGAACACACACACTCACACACACACACACACACACACACACACACACACACACAGGTACTCACAGCTCCACATCTGCCCTGAGATATTATGTTCACGTAGCCTCACGTGAACTTCTCACTTCATTCCGTCACAGGAGTCAGTACAGAAACTCGTAATCTCCTCCCTCATTCTGGTTGCTGAGTTACATTTACTGTCATTTTTGGGTGGTAGCACGTAGTAAAGACCACAAGGGTATCTGTGGGACTACATTAGGTTATAGTTTCTATACAAATAACGCATTCCGGGTCGGTCGATGCAAAACGAAGTCGCGTTTCGGTGGGAGATTTCTCCAGGGCTCGAGGAGTTAGATGATGGTGGGATGATGATGGGTGAAGAGAAGGGTTTCTAATGGTGTAGGAAATGTCACATTTAAGCCCCAGCCAGCCAGCAGGATTGGAGATTGGGGATTCGAAGTGATCGAAATTGATTGCCACGAAAGGGTTCTGGCTGTGTGCACGTCATCCAACACCTTAGGTACATGGAATTGGAGGTGGAGATAATCGGGACATAACACCATTGTTGTCAGTGAGTGTTGTAGACAGAAGTGATCCTTGAGGGATTTTGACAACATATTCTCCGGAGGAACTTCATCACGACTTCCAGTCACCCTGTTTGTGGGGTCAAGGGTTCCTTGTCACCCTGCTAATGGGGTCCCTGGCATCACGTTCTCAGGCTAGGGTAACAAGGTGAAATATTTACAACCATGTAGGACTACAAGTCAAAAAAAAGTTGTTTTTGTTTATCGAGGACGTGAACCTTCCTTTCACAGATTCGCTTGCTTACTCACCCGCCTCCAGCTTGTAATCTCCCGCCTTTTGCTCCCTTCTTCTTCTTTTTCTTCTTCTTCTTCTTCTTCTTCTTCCCTCATCCTCTCCAATTCTTTCCCCTACTATTCCTAAGCTCTCCACTGCTCCTGGTGTTGGCACCAGATCCCTCCAGTTATCGGGTCTGAAGGCTCTGGCAGCCAACCAGGAAATGAACCTCGACCTTTCACACCCAGAAATGTCCACGTCAGGGATATGAAGCAGAGGGGAATTTACAACCGAGTATCTTCTTCTTCTGAAGCTTCGGTTTCTTCTACATCATCATCTTCCTTGTCTTCTTCAAGATCTACTTCTTCATTATGTTCACTGGTCCGTCAATCTATGCCTCCTCTCTCTCTCTCTCTCTCTCTCTCTCTCTCTCTCTCTCTCTCTCTCTCTCTCTCTCTCTCTCTCTCTCTCTCTCTCTCATCATCTTCTTTGTTTCCCCTTCCACACAGTCCTCTCGCAATTGGTCAACTGCCAGAGGTGCAAAAGCATATGCTACTCTTCTCTTAGTCCACAATTTGTAGACCTTAAGACAGGATATATTTCTAACACAGTCAACAAAGGGGAAGTTGAATACATAAGACGTGAAAGTGATTTCCATCCAAGACAAACGCATGGTTCTTGTATACCGGGGGAGCTGTTGGAATACCTTTTCTGTGTATTTCCAAAGACGCTGACATCGTAAGACAGAGAGGGAAGGACAGTGATGAAATGAAGAAGAACAGAACAGACAGAGCGAGCTGAGAGGAAACCTGGAAATAAATCGTTCATTTCTGATTCAGAAATATTCCCGAATAGAGTAAAACAAAATGATGCAGCAGCTTACTTTTTCTGTACTAGAGGAAGTGCAGGTAGCACAGTACAGCACAGCACAGGAACACAGCATACAACATATCACGGCAAAAGCACCACAGCCACCGTGAGAAGCTCCTGCTGCGTTCATCCACACAGCCAGCATGTGATCGTGTACTGCTGCTGTGTTATGACACTGTATCAGTGCTAGCAGCGACACACTGGTGCTGTGTTGAAGGTACGCTAATGTTAGCAGCCAGGTAGCTGGCGCTGTGTTAAAGGCACACAAGTGTGGATAGCAACATAGCTGCTGCTGTGATAAAGGCACCCCTATTGTGGACAGTGACGCAGCTGCTGCTGTGTTGAAGTTACACTAGTGTGGGTATCGAAGGAGCTTCTGCTATGTTATGGGTAAACTCTTGTTGGCAGAGAGGCAGCTGTTGCTGTGTTGAAGGTACGCTAGTGTAGGCAGTGGCTCAGCTGCTGCTGTGTTGAGGGTACACTAGTGTGGGCAGTGTCTCAGCTGCTGCTGTGGTGAGGGTACACTAGTGTGGGCAGTGTCTCAGCTGCTGCTGTGTTGAGGGTACACTAGTGTGGGCAGTGAGGCGTGTAACAGGATCTCGGGAGCAGCGACGAGTACCGTCCTAACATCATAACATTTTTATGTGAGTTACAAACATTTTTCTAAACAAAGTCTCCTAACTTTATAATCATTAGCATTTTCACTTTCAGTGTGAACATATGTACATATATGAAGACGCATATGAAAAATATCCTGCACATGCAGCAGGATATATATATATATATATATATATATATATATATATATATATATATATATATATATATATATATATATATATATATATATATATATTGATGTGTTTGTGCATGTGTGGAAGAGGATGTATTTGTTCATGCTTGTGTTCTGTATTTTTCTGCGACGCATCTTTACTTCCAAGAGAAGATCAGACAAGAGCCAAAAAATGACATAATGAAAGTGTAAGCACATATATGCAAACTTCTAAGTCATTTTGACATTTTTGATGAATGTTTGAATAAAGTGTCTGTTACAGGTCGACAGATACACTAATACAACGGAGTCACATGACGAAGATGTGTATGTAAATGTTTACGTATGACACATGTCCCTTGATGTATCATTGCTGTAGGTTGGCATGAAATCAAGGAACATGATTTTCCATCACTCTGGCTATGTATACTGAGCGGATCACATTCCCTCTGGCTCCACGCCAACATCTTCAGTTCCTGAGGCTCAGTGCAATAACTGGGCTGGACGTGAATGCATGCATTTCACAATCTTCCACTGGCCAAACAGAGCAAATTTGATGCCTCGTTTGTTCAAGAAGGACAGAGTCTACGGACCAGCGACCAAATCTAACAGGCAGGCCTGAACCTGACTGTCTGAGTGACTACTAGCTCCTCCAGCACTAAGGATTATCGGCCTTCCTTCTCTGGGGGCCAGATGGGTCCAGGGTGAGAGTCCCTGGACGAACTTCATCCATCTCTCATGCTCGTTACAAACTTCATGCGGTTCCTCCAGGCTGGGTCCATCCTCCTCCAGCAGATGTCAGTCTGTTGGTCTCCAGTTCTCTTCTTCTTCGTTATCGTATCAGATATTCTTTGCGGATTTATATCAACTTGAACCTGACTTTCGTCCCCATGGTCAGATCTAACTTGCTGAGACCCCAAGCAAAGGCCAAGACCTGACCTTATACACTAAACCCTGACTATATTCACCAGGAAGCCATCTTACCTGCCAGAACCCAACCTTTCCCCGTCAGTACTCGACACCGTCCTTCAAGCTTACAGGAAGCCACACCCGGTTCACACCCACCCTGGCCAAAGACTTAACCCATCTGTAAGTAAATTCACTGAGGTATACCACCTTCCCTTCCCTGACTGAACCTCACTCTCATAGGGTCGGTCTACATCATCCACCTGGGCTCGCCATCACTCACCATGATCACAATCAGTCGTCACCCATCCGGACACTACCTAAAGTGAGACAAGTGGATATATCCTACAAACAACACTTAGGGTGAAATATGACCCTATGTTTAATTCGGTGAATATAGATAAAGTGTTTAGGATTAGATTCAACAACGTCACCTCGATTTGGACTATGACGTGAGTGGATGTTTTTTTTAGAGTAAAATCACTATTTGCCAAGTGTTAAGAAGTCTAGGGACCGAGACTGAAAATGCCACCACCTGCACGAATTCTCACCTTGGACACCTTCGGGGGATGACCATGACATTAAACTTGATAGCTCAAAGTTACACAAGTGGAGTCTGGAAGAACTGGAACTTTGTGAAGAGATCTCTATCATGCTGGACCTCAAATATCAAATAACAGTCAGTCAGGATTGAGAAGCCTCTTATTCGCCTATACAGCCTTCAACATTATAATCTGTGAAACGAGACGCTTTTTGGGATCTTTTCCCTCAGTTCCTCCACCGAGACGGTTTTTGGGATCTTTTCCCTCAGTTCCTCTACCGAGACGCTTTTCGGGATCTTTTCCCTCAGTTCCTCTACCGAGACGCTTTTTGCGGTCTTTTCCCTCATTTCCCCTACCACGCCTCCTATGGGATCGTGTTTAGGGAGTGGGTAACGTTTGGAACCTTCTAAGGGACATACATTGTAATGATTCATCTCGACACTGATATGAAGTAGGTCTACTTCTGTTGTGGACTTGATGCTGTTTTCTTCGTTATACTGAGCAAATCAGTCATTCTCAGTGGGTTTGTATCTTTCCCAGTGGGTAGATATGTGGCTGTTTTTATCCTAATCATATATGCAATATGAGCTAATTAGTGGTGTGATAGATACAGTCGCTGTTTTTGTTTTATTTATTGATCAAGAGCACGACAATTCAAGCTCCATCCATGAGCTGGTTTGTGGTGCTGAACTGTTTAGGTAAATGATAATAATAGTCCGATACTCGTAAGGTTTTATGTCTGTTGGTAAGAGATGGACTTCTTTTTTGGGGGAGGGGGCTGGGATGGGATTGAACTTCCATACAACGAACTGCTGTTTGCTCATCTTATTCGCTGGAAGACATGACTGGTGGTTCGGTGGGATGATACATTCAAGGCCTATTTGAGTTGTTAAGAGATCAAATCTACTATAAAGACCAGAATAGTGAAAGAAAATGAGACATGAAACCTATTATGATTATAGGTTCATGATTTTGACGAAATTGTTGTTTATAACCTACAATCTGTAGGATTTCTTCGTTCCTAGTTGTAACTTATGTGTTGTTATTATCATTGTCACTTCCTTTTGCCGCGGATGTGCACTCAAAACTTGCTCCGGTAAATAGTGTGAGTTAGAATTGCTTCCCTGTGGGTCTGTTGTGCCCCCTGCCTGTTTTGTCTGTTCTTTGGCAGGAGAGACAACAGATTTTTAGACACTGTATTTCACTAGTTCACCTCGTAGCGTTACGGCATCTCACAAGTGAAGCCCACGAGATGGTATATACCACATTGTGAGAAGCCCACGAGATGGTATATACTACATTGTGAGAAGCCCACGAGATGGTATATACTACATTGTGAGAAGCCCACAAGATGGTATATACCACATTGTGAGAAGCCCACGAGATGGTATATACTACATTGTGAGAAGCCCACGAGATGGTATATACTACATTGTGAGAAGCCCACGAGATGGTATATACCACATTGTGAGAAGCCCACGAGATGGTATATACCACATTGTGAGAAGCCCACGAGATGGTATATACTACATTGTGAGAAGCCCACGAGATGGTATATACTACATTGTGAGAAGCCCACGAGATGGTATATACTACATTGTGAGAAGCCCACGAGATGGTATATACTGCATTGTGAGAAGCCCACGAGATGGTATATACCACATTGTGAGAAGCCCACGAGATGGTATATACCACATTGTGAGAAGCCCACGAGATGGTATATACTACATTGTGAGAAGCCCACGAGATGGTATATACCACATTGTGAGAAGCCCACGAGATGGTATATACCATACTACTCACATCTACTGTATATCCAGTTACCATCACCGTATGACATTTTCCTCCGTACTGTACACCAGTAACAATTTACCTCTGTAGCTTCTGTCTCAAGCCGCCAGAGAGGGTTTGATCCCAACTTGGCATCAACTCACCTTTTTTTTTTTACTCCCCGTTGGTTTCATTTTCTCTTCCCTTGTTTTTCCTTGTCCTCTGTATTTACTCTAGTTCTCTGATCTCTCGAGCGTCTCTGTACATGCGAAAAAATGGCTTCAGCTGTCACTGGAAAAGTTTGCATTTTTCAGCATAGGTAGGTTTGTTTTTTCCCCCTTTTTTTGAGAGAGATCTTTGTTATTTTAGCTAAATTATTTTACTTGCACGCACCCACCCACCCACACACACACACACACACACACACACACACACACACACACACACACACACACACACACACACACTTTATAGATATATATATATATATATATATATATATATATATATATATATATATATATATATATATATATATATATATATATATATATATATATATATATATTTAATTTATTCAGAAACCTAACATGCGAAAGATAGAAAATGTCAGGCATCAGTAAGACAAGTCATTATTTAAGTCTTATAAGCAACTGAGTGAAGTTTTTATGATCTCATGTCATCCCACGACCTCCCGTCTGTCCCAGAATCGACATTTGGGATATTTTTCACACATCCACAGCAAATGGATGAAAGTTCTTCCGAATTTAATTAGAAAATTCTTTTTTTTTTTCTTTTAACTTTTGGGTTGTTTACGGCGAACGTCAAAGTTAACTGGCATCTGACCTTAATTTTTCTTTCAGCATATTAGTAAAGTATTTATGATGGTAATCGCAACGACTTCATGAATTTCATAGAATTATTTCAGGTAATGCTTCCTTCAGCGAGGATCTTGGATTTCAGAACTTTGCACCTTATGAATGTTGGTCACAAAGGCATGTTTGCCATATCTCATGCCATTCAAAGGATGAGTTTGAAATAAGAATGATAAACAAGGGATCCAGACATGAATGGATTGACCTCGACCCATATGATGGAGTCTCATTTATTGTCTGATGATGAAATCTCAGTTATTGCATTATAATCAGATGGTCCGACACGAGCACACAATACTCCACAGTACCTGTGGTGGTGAGGGAGGCTCTCTGGCCACCAGATGGTCTGACATGAGCACACAATACTCCACAGTACCTGTGGTGGTGAGGGAGGCTCTCTGGCCACCAGATGGTCTGACATGAGCACACAATACTCCACAGTACCTGTGGTGGTGAGGGAAGCTCTCTGGCCACCAGATGGTCTGACATGAGCACACAATACTCCACAGTACCTGTGGTGGTGAGGGAAGCTCTCTGGCCACCAGATGGTCCGACACGAGCACACAATACTCCACAGTACCTGTGGTGGTGAGGGAGGCTCTCTGGCCACCAGATGGTCTGACATGAGCACACAATACTCCACAGTACCTGTGGTGGTGAGGGAGGCTCTCTGGCCACCAGATGGTCTGACACGAGCACACAATACTCCACAGTACCTGTGGTGGTGAGGGAAGCTCTCTGGCCACCAGATGGTCTGACACTATACTCCACAGTACCTGTGGTGGTGAGGGAAGCTCTCTGGCCACCAGATGGTCTGACACAATACTCCACATTCTGTCCAAATGATTGATGTCTTCATCGACATGTCTTTATCGCAGGACAGATTAATCACAACAGATGGACAGTTGTTATATCGTGTGTATATTTGTGTCGGTTTTCGTTTATATTTTCTGTTTGAAATAAAGTGAATCTATATATTCAGCTCCACGACAGAGGCTCCAAACCCGAGCTCTGTCCACAGCGGACTCCCTCGGGTACGGAGGTCAGAAAAACTTTCATTTCATTACTGACAGACGAAACATCCTGTAGCACCCTCAACCTACCTGTTGCTGAAGATTCGCCGAGACGATTACTTGCTGAGTGTCCAGCTTTAATGAAGATCACGTTTTATTCCTGCTATTATCTTGAAGGAGGACGTAGTCCACTGAGAATAAAAGATACTCAAGAAAACGCGGGAGAATTAAGCTTATTGCTGATATCTTACATTTGTAAACTATATTGATATTCTTTTCCTGGCATTAACTATCATCCTCTTCTATATATATGCAGTCGACAGTTACTGTGATATTAACCTTAGACTTAGTGATGTATATATAGTCGACACTTACTGTGATATTAACCTTAGACTTAGTGATGTATATATAGTCGACACTTACTGTGATATCAACCTTACACTTAGTGATGTATATAAGTTGTGTATCACGTTACCCTTCTACCCTGACAGACTTGACCACAACACCGGTGTGGCTCACTGGGTCATCCCCCTGACAACTCCTCCTCCCAGAGTTTACCCCAAACAAACTTTTGCCTCAACTTTTGTTGGTGACCTTTTCCATCTCGGGGATGGTAGGGATGGGACGAACATTAGAGAGCAGAGGATACAGAAAACATTCTCAATTGACTCTAATGGATAGTTGTAAGAAAGGGGACACAGCGTCTCTACCTTACAGCGTTGGGCTGAGGAGACTGACTGGTCCCAGTGCTGTAACATGATGGCCAAAAGGTGGACATTACTGAATGGTTTGCGAGGAGAGGGAAATGGTCTAGGTTGGCGGGTGACATTTACAAAGTGTTCGTTTGTTGTGGCGTTGGCTTAGAGACCGGCTGAGTGATGGATTGTATTGCCAGGGGACGGTGCAGTTTGACAAGTGAAATACTAAAGTCTGGGTGAAGTTTAGTGAAACATGATGATATGTGGAGAGAAATGAGGCCAGAGCTGAGGGCAGACGAGATTTCCTAGTCTGAAGAATGATGATTTGGGGCTAGTTAGAGGTGTGACGCTAAGGGTTTCTGGCGGAGCAGTAAGAGGATGGGAGAGGCTGAGGGGTTTCTGAGAGAGTACTAACTAGATGGATGATGCTGAGGGTTTCTAGGAGTACATCAACAGGATGGTTGAAGCTGAGGGTTTCTGGGAGAATATAACTGCTGGGTGGAAGACGATGGATGATCACCCCAGTGTAACATGAGCTTTGTTCCTCCATTAAGAGAGTGACTCCTCCTCACATGTTCCTGTACTCTGATGTGGTATTACTGTCCACGAAAACAAATTATGAAAACATCTGTAAACTAGGGTGAGGCTGCAACCTATCACTAGAGCTATTTACTCTAAAATTATTCTCCTGCCCTGCATCAGACAATTGTGTCTCACTATTTTGCCAAACTGCTAAATTATAATCAAAACCCCTTTACAAAGATATCTGTACGAAAGTGGAATAAAAGTTTCAAAGCAAATGTCATACATTAGTTAGATCTGATCATTTGTGTCTCGTATTATACATCTAATGTTTAAATTTTTCCGGTAACTAATGATTATTATCAAAGCTCCTGCATATTATCTTTCATACCCGAAATAAAAGTCATGGATTCTAACTGGACTGCTCTGTTAAACGTATATTTTATTGCGATTTGAGGCATTCAGAATTAATGAAGCTTATTTACCCATTTCGCATTGAGTTGAAACCTGAGAGATTCTGGGATAAACATTACAAAATCTGAAATATGACTCTATACAAGTTTGTGGTCACAAGTGCTTTTTCGGACAGCAGATATTTAATCACACTTTTCATCTGTTTATGTAATAAATATAAGAGAATTATTAGTTGCGATCTGTTTGTTGATTGGGCTGGGTCAGCCATGGTGCCACAATTATGGTGCTCAGAGGACTTTCTCTGGTCTGGGTTAACCCTGGTGCCACAACCATGGTCTTCCTCTCTCCTGCTGATGGATGGTCAGGGCTAACCATGGTGCCACAACCATGGTCTTCCTCTCTCCTGCTGATGGAGGGTCAGGGTTAACCATGGTACCTCAATGGTCTTCCTCTTTCCTGCTGATGGATCGTTCTAAGAGAAATGGAAAAAAGTCATATCGATGGATACATTATCAGACGGGGATTTGTGTAGTAAAAATGTTGGCCATATCAGGTCTGGCTTACAATTCCGGGGCATGTGGAGCGTCTGGGGTAAACCATGGAAAGTTTTGTGAGGCCTGGATGTGGAAAGGGAGCTGTGGTTTCGGTGCATTACACATGGCAGCTAGAGACTGAGTATGAACGAATGTGGCCTTTGTTGTCTTTTCCTAGCGCTACCTCGCGCGCACGCGGGGGGGAGGGGGGTGCCATTTCATGTGTTGCGGGGTAGCGGCGAGATTGGATGAAGGCAGCATATATGAATATGTACATGTGCGTATATCTATTTGTCTGTGTATGTATATGTATGTATACGTTGAAATGTATAGGTATGTATATGTGCGTGTGTAGGCGTTTATGTATATACATGTATATGTGGGTGGAGTCGGGCCATTCTTTTGTCTGTTTCCTTATGCTACCTCACTAACGCGGGAGACAGCGACAAAGTATAATGTATACATATATATATATATATATATATATATATATATACATAAGACTAGAACCCATTTCATGGGGCTCCCTACAGCTTTAAGGCTGGCATGGGGTGGACTGTATTGAAGCATTTGGGGTCTCTTTGGGGTGGGGTGTAATATGATATAGTAAGAGTGTCATAGGGTGGGAAGTGATATAATATAGCGGGAGTGACGTGGGTGGGGGTGTGATGTATTCAACCTGATGCAGAGTTTGTGAGGGGGGAAACAGGTGCTCAGACGAGAAGTGTAATAAGACACGAGAGAGTGTGTGAATGGAGAGACGACAAAAGTTCAGTGTAAGTATGTAAACTTGGAATATGAGGAGTCTGACGTATGAGAGAAATTCCAGGAATTCTGGGGGAGGGGGAGGAAGTTGAAGTATGTGTAGAAGTTGAAGCCACGGGAATGTCGGCAGTTGACGAGACCCCCGGGGCGTATGCACGAGGGAAAGAGGGAGGTACCACCTCGCGCTCTTCCTAGTCATTACCAGAATAAAATACTTTTGTTACCCCTTAAACCTCCACGTAGACCTCCCTCTTACGTTTTCTCTCTTCCCTTGTGGCCCATGTGTTTCTCACAGGCTATATCTGTTTTCTTTAGCCCCTGTGTTTATTCATATCCTTCCTCACCCTGCCACACCTCATGAATATTTTTGAAAAGTTTCTTAAAAGAAATGTTTCAGATAAGTTTATGAGATACACTGTAATGTTTTGTTTTGTTTTTTTTTCTCTAATCATCAATGTAGAAAATTAGCTTGAACGAAGATTTCTGTGATTTCGGGTGTGTGCGCAAGAACCTTTATTCCTGCATACACTTGGCTATACACACGGGGCCACAACCCTGTGTGGTGTTGGGCTGTACACGGGGACCTTAACCCTGTGTGGTGCTGGGCTGTACACGGGGACCTTAACCCTGTGTGGTGTTTGGCTGTACACGGGGACCTTAACCCTGTGTGGTGCTGGGCTGTACGCGAAGACCTTAACCCTATGTGGCGCTGGGCTGTATACGAGGACCTTAACCCTGTGTGGTGCTGGGCTGCACACGGAAACCTTAACCCTGTGTGGTGCTGAGCTGCAAACGGGAACCTTAACCCTGTGTGGTGCTGGGCTGTACACGGGGACCTTAACCCTGTGTGGTGTTTGGCTGTACACGGGGACCTTAACCCTGTGTGGTGCTGGACTGCACACTGGGGAACGTAACCCAGTGTGGCGCTGGGCTGTCCACGGAAGCCTCTGCCTTGTATATTACCTGCCTTGGTGGAACACTTCAACCACTGTTTAGTACCTATACACTATGATCTTTTGGAGTCACTGCCTCAATATGTTAAACTCAGTCTGTGTTCCTCTCAGTGTACTATAGCCAAGTTATTATGATTGCCAGAACAGTTGAGGATCGCCTCCAAGTTCTCATCTTCCTAGCTAAAGAATCGTATGAAAACTTGCGAGATCTGCCGCTTATTTCCTGGAAAGGACTCCTACTGGTTTATGAACGTATATCTGGAAATGAAGGGAGAAAGACACGATTTATATGTTTTCTGTGTCTGCTATGCAAGGACTCGGTGTAGCAGGTGAGCAACCAGCGTATTATGCGATACAACGCCGTTACGATAACAGTCCTTGGGCCCGACCATTCACTGCCTTCCTGAGGAAAGTCTTTGATCCTTCAAGAAGGCCAAGATGTAAGTAGGGTCGAGGGACCAGGAAGGATATTCTCGGGTGGTTGAATAGAACGGTTGACTCTTTGGTCGAATATGAGGAGAGGATTAACTTCTTGTTCATAAAGGATTTACCCACCATGATTCCTCTCACTGTACCTCTTCACGCCAATCTTATATTAATCACCATTCATCACGCGTTCTAATACATTAGTCTGTGACTCATTATCATTTACTTCTTACTCACCTTCAACCAACACTCTTCAGTACCTTTACTCATCACCCCTCAACATCATTCATCGTTTTATCTCCGCATTCTATCTCTCACACACTCTTCAGCCCTCATTTCATACTCCATCACCCTCATTCCTCACTCTTTAGACCATACCTCACACTCCGTTACCCTCATTCCTCACTCTTCAGCCCTTACCTCACACTCCGTTACCCTCATTCCTCCCTCTTCAGCCCTCACCTCACAGTCCGTCACTCTAATCCTTCACTCGTCATTCTCCACCTTTCATTCTTCACTTATCCTGATCACATGGTACCATCTGTATCAAGAAGCTTGCCACCTGTAGCTAGCCATTAGTAGTTCTCCATCTGTAGGCAGCCATCTGCAGCTAGCCACGTAAAATTCGCCACCTGTAGCTAGCCCTCTGTAGTTAACCATCTCTAGTCAGCCACCTGCAATCAACCACCTGCATCTACCCACTTATAACCACACATCAGTAATTAACCATCTATAAATAGTTATCGGTAGTTAATGACCTGTCGTTACCTACCTTTAAAAACCATCTGTAGTTAGCCACTTGTACTTAATCACCTGTAGTTAGCCATCTGTTATTAACCATCACAGTTCACATCCTGCTGTTAACCACCTGTATTGAACCATTTGTGGCAAACTACCTTCTCTTAGCCACCTGTACTCTACCAATATGTTGGTACCAACTTGTTATTTAGAGCACTGGGCCAGTGGCTTAAAATGTCTCGTGGGAATGAAAGGTTAACGTCTTTTATTGAAGAACTCAGCCATAACAAATGGTAAGGCATTCCCAGCCTCATGCTTGCAACTGCCTCTTGATAGCCAACTGAAGTTAACCACCTGTGGTTAATTACCTGTGGTTATCCACCTATATTTAGTCAATTCTCAGTGCGCACCTGTGGGCATCCACCTGCGTTAAGTTACCTGTACTTAGCCACCTGTTGATAATCATCTGTAATTAACCACCTGATTTATAATACATATGAAGAACTTTTACCTTGGTAAAATTAGAGAAAGCATTTTATTCTCCCCTTATGCTCGAATTCTAATTCTTGTACAACTTTTCACCTCTCCCCTCCTATGCTTTTACCACCACTACCAATCACCATTACTGGCCACACATTTTCACCACCACAGGTCATCACTACTGGCCACACAATATCACCACCACAGTCACCATTACTCGCCACACAATATCACCATCACAGGTCACCATTACATACAATATCACCACCACAGGTCACCACTACTGGCCATACAATATCACCATCACAGGTCACTATTACTGGCCACACAATATCATCATCACAGGTCACCACTACTGGCCATACAATATCACCATCACAGGTCACTATTACTGGCCACACAATATCATAATCACAGGTCACCATTACTGGCCACACAATATCACCATCACAGGTCACCATTACATACAATATCATCACCACAGGTCACCACTACTGGCCACACAACCTCCACCACCACTACCACACAACATCACCACCGCCAGTCACCACTATTGGCCACAAAGCCTCACCACCACCACCACTCACCATCACTCACCACAAGCATTTACCTCCAACCAAAAGGAATCAGAATTCCTGACCCAGGTCAAAAGAAAACCGCAATACACACTTCACATTTTCCTCACCAGCCGACTGCACTTGGAACTCAGCAATCGTTAGTAACAAAACACCGAGAGGTAAGGTCAACACTCCACCAGACTTCCATGGGGAAGAAAGTCAGTCAGATCGGGCAACGGTATGAAGTGAGAGAGAGAGAGAGTAAAAAGGTGTGAAGTTCTAAGGTTAGACTGAGCCTGTACCTCTCCAAAGACGTGAGAGCAGTACTCCCCAAAGAGGGACGAGTCATTCCTATCTAAACATCTCTTCTTTGGCGAGGTATACCTGGCATCTGACCAGGGCTCCCAGTTTCATAAGGGGGGGAAGCCTTATCTATTTGTGTGGTGTTGGGTATCCAAGGTAGATTAGATTAGCCATCAAAGGAGAGAGGAAAGTTGTTGGGTTGCCTGAGATACAGAAACGGGAAAAACACAAACTTGTGTTTCAGAGACGCTGCTCTTAACGTGGTTACGTCTGCCCACTGGGAAATCGCGTCCAGGCCTGTGTTAATGAAGGTAGTTGTGAAGAGACGCAGGATGATGGATCAGATTTAAAAGAAATAGCGACATTTTATGACGAGGTGTTAGCATCTAAGCGAACTGGATTATCCGTGTTGGATTACTGGAATAACTGGTATATAAAATTGAAGGGAAGGATGTGTCATGAGGAGAGTTAAGAGGAACAAAAGGAGGGTAATGTTGGAGATTATTTCATCATATGTTTATGAAAGAGTTGCTGTCCAGAAGTGTGGTGATACTCCTACACCCAGCCAGGGCTTTCATTTTCTTGTGCATATTCATGTGTGTTGTGTGTGTGTGTGTGTGTGTGTGTGTGTGTGTGTGTGTGTGTGTGTGTGTGTGCTCGGTCCTCACACGTGTTTCTATATGTCTGGATTATTTCCTCCAGCATATCGATTGCTCCTTTCCTCCTCATACAGATCTCAGTCTTCCAGTCATTCCTTTTCCTCGTGTAAACCAAATATCAAGACCAGACTCTCTCTCTGTCTTGGCTCATGACAGCACCTTCTGCTAACACATCAACTTCCATGATGGCATCTGAGATCTCCTTTACTCTATTATTATCTTTATCTTTCCTATCTTCATCTAACGACTTATCTCTCATTTACGGGTCCTCAGTGATAATCCTGGGTATCTATTACCTCTACCAGTGACTGGAAAGGAAATGATATCTCTGGTAACCTTACCGTACGTGTCCATAAACCTACCAGTTATCACACTCTACTGGAATTCTGTGGTTCTATTTCGTTTCTTTTCAACCACTGCTAACTCCTCGAGCACCAAGGTGCGACTCTTGAGCACGACCAGTAAGACCCTTGATTATGAAAGCCGTGACCTTTTGACCTAACGCTCGTCGTCCATCATGCCCAGGGTCGAGTTCGAGGCTCCAGTCGTGTCGGAACCTAAATACAACGTAACGAAGAGATTAATTCCGATTCCCCCAACAAACTCGAAGGAAACTTGAGACAAACATCTGTGGACCGAGACTTGGTCGTAATCACCCAAGTTTGAGCAAGCTAGAGTGTCGAGCATTTCCTGAACTGTTTTGGCTGTTGCTGACGCATTCACTTTGATTACCTCGTAACGTATATATAAATCACTTTATAAGAGAAATGACTCACCTTCTTAACCCCAGGAGCTAAGCATCTCAGACTAATGGTGTAGTCTTATAATGTACGATAACCCAACCATCTCAACAAGATAAGGCAGTATCTTTAGTATCAGAACCTAACTACACTCACAGTGTTACGGTAACCCGTGCATCTAACATGGATCTCACACACCCTTGAGGGATCTTCCGTGTCAAAGCGTTGTATGTAAAGTACCTGATAGGCCTTCGTTATCTGAATTATATATAACGAAGAGAAAATCATCTTATATAGGATCATTATACGTAATGTTATTTACCAGTTGAGTACTTTTGTAGGGATCAAAGTAAAATATAATCATATATTTTCCAGTAATTGGTCCGCTTTTAATGAGATTTTATAAGCTCACGAGTAATTACAGATGATTGTATCATAAAACAGAGGAGAGAACAGAGTGGACTAACACTAGCGGATACGTATCATGTGTGGCGAGACACAGGCTGCGTTGGTTGTAGATACTGTCCCTCGGGATGGTGGGTCCAGGTACTGTCCCTCGGGATGGTGGGTCCAGGTACTGTCCCTCGGGATGGTGGGTCCAGGTACTGTCCCTCGGGATGGTGGGTCCAGGTACTATCCCTCGGGATGGTGGGTCCAGGTACTATCCCTCGGGATGGTGGGTCCATACTCTTGGTACGTAAAATAATACCATTTAGACTTGACTTAAGTTTTGACTGAGTCTTTATGGGTCACTTAAGTCTTGAGTGAGCCTTTGGGGTCCACAAAATTCCCCCCCGAAGTACAAATCCGAACAGCAAGTCAGGGAGACAAAATTGCAGCTGGGGAAAAAAAAAAAGGAAAAATCAGTGAGAAGTGTGTTCAGTTACTACGGTGGAGGGTAGAGGGCTAGGCTGGAAATACTCTCCTGAAAAGTTTATTCTTTTTCCCTTTTTTTTTTTCATAGAAGGTATTTATACCTAAAATCCCTTTCATAAAATTCTTTTAGGTGAAAAGTTCGACCGTTAAGCGTAGAAATATAGGAGCCGACCCCAGGCCCTCGTAAACTACAGATCAGAGCTAGGTGCCGTGACTACCAGAGCCACCTTCCACACACACACACACACACACACACACACACACACACACACACTGAGCCTGGCTCTTAAGAATGTCTATGACCAAGTTAGCCATCTACACCACCCAGTCTTGTCCATCTCAGGAGATGGTCCCTCCTTGCCTATTTTTCTCCCTCATCCCTGTGGTAATACAGTTGACCTCTTCATGGGATGCCAACCCTAAGCAAAGTTGGCTAACAAGGTCCTTTTTTTATGTGGAAGTGAGTACCTCAGGTCACTTCCTGTTCACCATCACCCGGACGACATCTCTCTCGTTGTACCAACCAGACTCTTAATGGTGTTACTGTCTCGTTCAACTTTCCCTCTATCAGGCAACAGGGCCTTATAATATCTACTTTCTTCCATCGCGTCTTCCACTACGACATTCGTTATCACCGACCTATAAGCATCGCTTTCAATAAAGGATATAAACTTTTCGTAGAGTTTGGGCTCAAGATTTCTCAAGTTTGCTCTCCTCGTATTGTACAAATTATAGATAAATCATAGATGCGTCCCCGTATTGCACAAATTATAGATTATTCATAAACATGTTGTGCGTATCGAAGAAATAAGAAGACTTGCACATATGAAACAAGAACCATTCACACCGAACCAACCTTCTCAAATAAAATTTCATCTGTTTGTCCAGACTGCAATAACTGTCTCGTTGCTCTGTATGAATACGATCCATATTTTCCCACATATGGTTAAGTCCCTCCTCCGTACACACTCAGCAGTAATATCACCTGCCCTTCATTTACCTCTTTTAATTCCCCATTTCCATTATTTCTTGTACTACGTTAGTCTGCTGCAACATCTTGTCTGTGTAGATGATTATCATTTTCAAGAGCAATGTCGTGTGATGTGTGGTTGAAGGTTCTCCACTGTCAGCCACTTCTTTATTGATGCGGTAGATTCGTTCTTCATTTCATTACCAACTGTTTGGTATAATAATGACCAATGAAAAGATTGCTAGTATACCATAATTACCTTTTTTAATCTATGTGCCATATTTTTGTAAGATATCTGATTTCAAAATTGGAAACGTGCTTATGAAATCATAATTTAATGGTACTTCCTCTAAGGATTCTCTTTCCTCTCGCATCAAGACATCTGAAATGACTTATCTTCCTTCTTTTGTTATCAAATTTCATGAGAATTTGCTTGTATAATGAACTTTTCATTCTGGAAGATGTACGAGAACTCAGTGTATTTCTTCGTTTTCTTCATTAGTTAGGGTGTTCCCCACTAGAGGCGCTGTCTTCTCCTCTCCCACGGCAGATATCATCTCTCCAATCTTGATCCTAAAAGTTCCTTCTCTTTCAAACACCACACAATCCCCCTTACTTCCTTGCATCCATACAACACGCTGAACATTCCCAGTCGTCGAACCCCAGCATGCTGCCCTCTACCCAGTCTCGCATCTGTACCACCCTTGCCATAAACCATGCACCCAGCCACCTCTTTCGTTTCTTGCCAGTAATACTCCATATTGCAGTAAACTGCGGGCACAGTAAGAGACGCCTGAATCAGCACAGGAGGAGAGCTGCCCCCTGGAGAGGACAGGAAACCATTATGGTTTTATGCTGGGATCTTGTTTATGCTGACATTCCCCCATCGCTTAGCGGGATGAATAAGGGCGACTGGCTGGGCCAGTCCCCCACTGCCTACGCTGGTCTCCTGGCCTGGTCTAATACATGCTGGTGTTCCAAATAGGAAATCACAAGTTAGAATGAACGTGTTCAGAGACTGAACGCGGGTGATGGATTGGCACCAGATGGCTTCGTCTGAATACATTTGGAAAAAGGACGCCAGTTTTTGATGCCAGAATAGCAGGTATTGACGTAGAGACACATTGCTATATCCATGTAGCTGTATCTACCTATCTATCTATATCTGTCTATCTATCTATCTATTCTATCTATTTATCTATCTATCACACGAGATCACCAAGGTTCAGTTCGTCTCCGAAAACCTCAAGGTGGGACGAGGAAGAACTTCAGCTATCTGGCACTTGATGATGAGAAAGGCAAGGCATCATTAACATTATTTCTCTCACCGCTTCGGATGGGATGGTAACACCACCTCTCTCTCTCTCTCTCTCTCTCTCTCTCTCTCTCTCTCTCTCTCTCTCTCTCTCTCTCTCTCTCTCTCTCTCTCTCTCTCTCTCTCTTCTAATATCTTCAGAGTTAATGTATCCTTACGACTTTCCGACCGCTGGAATAGCCTTGGCTTAAATCCCTCCTAATATCAAGTTTACGTTTGCGCTACGCTCACTGACCCTGATCCGCCATTTGTATGGGATTTATACTTTTTGGTTTGTTTTTTTTTCTTTTCGGCGATATTTTCTTGAAATCGCTCGTTCCTTACGTCATGAAGCACCTGAACTATAGACCCGTCTTAGGGAGGGCTAATGTGCGTTGCACACATGCTCGCTAATCCTTCACCAAAGGACAATTGGGTTCTATAAGTTCGCTAACTATAAGCCTCATGTTTGCACCTTTAAATCCTAAGAACATCTTTGATTATGATTCGATCTTCGTTAGTCTCATGATGGTCACATAAGGTTCAATAATATCACTTCACTTATTATCGTATTTCCTTTGGAGTCTTTTGTGTAATTTTGTGCCTTTGTGCTCACTGTGTCTGCGCCTTATATAAAGATCATTTTCAAACTAAGAAGTTTTGTAGAGGAAAGAAAAACATGCATGAGATTATGAGGGTTTATGAGGGAAGGTACAAATAGTAATAAAAGAGAAGAGAATATTGTTCGAGGTTATAAGGTAAATAAGTCGTAGCAACTAGAGAATGTGAATCTCTTAAGAAAGCAATTTATTTTCTTTTTTTTTGCTAAATTTGGTTTTAGATTCAAATCTTGTCTGTTGCAATTTCGAACCTCGTCACTTTCAGAATGCTATCAAGTTTCAGGAGAAGTTTTAAGTGCAATTTCGTTGTCAACTTCAAGGGGTGAGCCTCCTCCCCTGGTCTTCAGGGTAGCTAAACTTGCCATCCACGAATGGATCATCTTCATCCCATCTGGACGGTCGCGCTGGTGGATTTCATTCCTGATTTATTTTCATCAATATTCACACTAGTGTGGGTCTTCCGTGTGAGGCGAGGGGCTTTATGTATATATACATATATATATATATATGTTCTTTCTTTCTTTCTTTCAAACTATTTGCCATTTCCCGCGTTAGCAAGGTAGCGTTAAGAATAGAGGACTGGGCCTCTGAGGGAATATCCTCACCTGGCCCCCTTCTCTGTTCTTTCTTTTGGAAAAGTAAAAAAAAAAACAAGAGAGGAGGATTTCCAGCCCCCCGCTCCCTTACCTTTTAGTGGCCTTCTACGACACGCAGTGAATACGTGGGAAGGATTCTTTCTCCCCTATCCCCAGGGATATATATATATATATATATATATCATATACCGTACCAAAAATGTATTGTCCCTTACGAGAACTTATAAGTTTATCATTGTTGGCTGCAGTCACCTTACACTGTTTGCCTCTCGTTGATGCATGGGTGGGGGAAATATCATGTTTATGGTGGGGAGGTAATGCATGGGCACCAAGCCAAGGGGAAGCTACACGAACACATAAGAAAGGAAATGGTAAGGAAAGTTATGGTAATGCCAATACCACATCGGGTAAGCTCTACACGACAGCGAACACTAAATATTCCCCTAAAAATTAGGCACAGAACTGACTTAGAGTCCATAACATACGAAGAACAAGACAGATTCCATAAGCTCTTTTGATATAACCCACATCGAAACAAGCAACAGGCTTTAACCATTAAGTTAACAACGATAGAATACAGCATTGCACACTATGACACTAAGTTCACTACACAAAACATCTAAAACAATCTCAAATTCAGGACATAGAACAACACCAGGAATATCAGGAAAAATAACTGAGACAATATCGACAAAATATCCTCCAAAATCTCCACAAAATGGCAGAGTTGAACCTAACCTTCAGTATCCCTGTAGCAGTACACACAGTGTCCATGACACTGAGTGAGCAATACTCGCATGAACAATACCCACGATCCTCCTAGCCATGCCACCACAAGTGACACACCATGTATCGGGCTTCTTTCCCTCGAGATGCTAAAGCAGGGGTCTACAATGTCACCATCTATTTTTGCGGACATGAAAAGGGACTCCTTTCACAAATGACGTAAGAATATACCCTGTGAATCATCTACTATCTTCAGTTATCACATAGAAACACCCATTCTCACACAGAGCATTCATAACTGCGGTGATTTCTCTTTATGAAGAAGAAAACGCAAATTAGTTTGAGTTCTGGTGGTGCAGCAACACACAGTGTGGCGGGTGTGTGTCCCTCCCACCAGCGTCCTACTCTCCTCCTATGCTCCCTCCCTGCTAGTGGTGCAGCAACACAGTGTGGTGGGTGTGTGTGTCCCTCTCCCAGCGTCCTACTCTCCTCCTGTGCTCCCTCCCTGCTGGTGGTGCAGCAACACACACGCTCCCTCCCTGCTGGTGGCGCAGCAACACACAGTGTGGTGGGTGTGTGTTCCTCCCACCAGCGCCCTACCCTCCTCCTGTTCTCCCTCCCTGCTGGTGGTGTGGCTTTTTGTTGACCTTTGCGCCCGTGCTCACACCATCCTACACTGGTCCAAAAACCCATTGTGAAGTTCCGGTCGTCTGTATTGTCGTTCTCCCCCGTCCAAGTCCTTTTCAACTGCAGTTTCAGTAAACAAGGAACAACGGGGACATACGTTTGTACACAGGGCTACGCGTCTATCGATGCTCCCAACAGTGAATGGTGCTCAAGTGCATTCTTCATGTCTGCCTCCACACCTCGTGACAAAAAGCAAGGGCTGTTTATATAAGTTCGAGAGATCCTATGAAAATAATCGAATCTGAGTATACGAATTTATGAATACTCACATACGCACACACACACGCACACACACGAACATAAACCAGGTACTGTGTGTGTGTGTGTGTGTGTGTGTGTGTTTGTGTGTGTCTGTGTGTAAAGGAAGACACAGTGTGGTTGTATGTGCTTGTAAGGGGATAGCAGTGCTAGGTAAGGTTCGGGCTTGGTGGCAGTATAGGTACTGTGACCCAGGCAACTATGACCCTTCAAAAGCGGTGATCATTTCAGAGCTGAGACGTCACTTGGATTAAACATGATATAGATAATCTTTTTCCCCTGCTAATCATATATGTATATATATATATATATATATATATATATATATATATATATATATATATATATATATATATATATATATATATATATATGTATATATATGAAAAAGCTGGAAAAAATAGTCTGCATTCAAAAGAACTGTTCAACTTGATGCCCACTGCACATGACAGCCGACGACCAGACCAGACATATCACTGAGGTGAATATAGTAAAAATACAAACGTGTATATAAGTTTATTTCTCTCAGTCCACTGATCTTGCAATGATGTGATGATTTCCAACGATGGCTACAGTAATTAGTAAAGAAAAGTTATCTTTTGACCCCATTAGATCAGAATAAAAAAAACATAGTTTTAAAAAGTGAAATGTATATATATTCTTGGATGGTTGGCTCAATGTACATAGAAGATAGACTGGCCCAGAGAACATACGAGTGACAGGGAGTGGTTAATTCTTGGCTGGCAAGGACTAGAATGAGGAGCAGTATCGCTCCTTCTCCATGAGGAAGATATAGGCATATACACCAAATATCATCTACATCAAAAGTCAAAAAATATTAGGAACACCGACTTATAGATTAGTGTAAATATGCTACTTTGTGAGTTGTTTAAGATTCCTATTCCCCTTAGATCATGCAAGATTTGGTAAATACGCGTGAAAACTGTTGTAGGGACGATGGTCTCTCTCTCTCTCTCTCTCTCTCTCTCTCTCTCTCTCTCTCTCTCTCTCTCTCTCTCTCTCTCTCTCTCTCTCTCTCTTTCTCTCTCTCTGTGTAGATCAATACGCCACAATCATCTCCCAGCACAAGAGCAAGCTGCTGAGTGCACCATCCGCCAGGAATACATGACCAGAATATCCGGGCGACGTCAACAAGAGCAGTGGCCGGTGAAAAGGGTCTGAACCTCAAAGAATTTCGGATCCTTTATGGGTCAGATCGAGTGAGCGTCGAATATGGAACTCAGAATCTTTCCCGTCTATGAAGTACTAGTTAGAGACGTGCATTAGATTCACGTTTTGGTTAAGATTTATAAAGGTAACAAAATTTGTCATCATATAAGGAAAACCCTATAACGTATATAGAGATATATCCTGAAATATAATTCAGCGCTTTAGACCATCTGAATTTTTGTTACGAAGTAAATTGATATCTTGATATGAAATGCAAGACAGAGCGAGATGAAAGATATAACCTTACTTCTTAAGAGTCGAGGTCTGGATACCTTTCATCACGATTACTTTAAGATTACATAAAAGTTTAGACGTTTTGGAATTACATTCCTCCTTCAGTAGATCCACGTCTGTGAGAACTGGTGAGCCAGAAACTGAAAAAAATGGAAAAGATAAGATGTTAGTCTTGGTAACCGAAGTACAGGATTGCTGAATGGTGTGTGAGTTTGATAACTGATGCATGACGCAAGGCTAAGCTATTCATGCGATGTAGTAGAGGGTGAGTGGAGAAACATAAGGGTATATTGCAGGGGAGGAATGAGAATTCAAGAGCTAAAGAAGGACTGCAGGTGTACCGAGAATCACGGATGTCACAGAAGATGTGAGGTAGATTTTGAGGCGTAGGTCACTGAGAGAATGGACCCAGATGACAGCAATCCAGACATAGGTGTTGGTGCAAAAGGTAACGGTTTGTGAAGACAATGATACATGTTTCTAGGGTTTTCGTGCATATGTGTTATATGTGTGTGTGTGTGTGTGTGTGTGTGTGTGTGTGTGTGTGTGTGTGTGTGTGTGTGTGTGTGTGTGTGTGTGTGCGCATGTGTGTGTGTGTGTGTGTGTGTGTGTGTGTGTGTGTGTGTGTGTGTTGTGTGTGTAATTACCCATTTGCACTGTGCGGGGAGGGAGTTTCACATGCGTAAGGCCTAGCGTGTCTGGTGTGTATGTGTGTGTGTGTGTGTGTGTGTTGTGTGTGTGTGTGTGTGTGTTGTGTGTAATTACCTATTTGCACTGTGCGGGGAGGGAGTTTCACATGCGTAAGGCCTAGCGTGTCTGGTGTGTATGTGTGTGTGTGTGTGTGTGTGTGTGTGTGTGTGTGTGTATACTCTTTTGTGTAGTTTTGTGCATATGTAGGCCTGAATATGTAAGCACTGATTCTTTTATATGTAATATGTGAATATATGTGTGCGCGTGGGTATGAAAGAGCATATGTGTGTTTTTCATGAGTGCTTGATATTTGTGTTTCCATACATTTATATGAATATGGCCACCGACCAAATTGAAAATCATATATCACCAGGTTTTATTTTATTGTATGATTAATACTTCTGTGGGTGTCATGGAAACACTCTGTATTCAATTTAATCCATTCATATACCTAGTTATAAAGTGACGGAATTTGAATACATATATCACCTCATACATAAGCAAAAAAAGTATATGGCATATTGATATATTACCATTAATTTCGTACCTGTGTGGGGATGGAGTGTGGCTCATGCAAAAGGAATGATACATGATTTTATGGTTAAAAGTCTCTCTCTCTCTCTCTCTCTCTCTCTCTCTCTCTCTCTCTCTCTCTCTCTCTCTCTCTCTCTCTCGTTTTGCACTATGTTCTGGGCGTTGGCCAACACATAGCAGCAGTCTTTCCAGTGGTAGTTTGGCGGGTTAACATCACTACCTAACAGGCACTTACAATGGGGGTCGTTCATTCCTTGTTTTATTTTGTATTGGGACTAAGAAAAAGGACTTCACATAGCTGAGTAACTCATGTTCAATATGGTCGCAAATTCACTATTCCGTGAGCGTATCACTATGTCTCCTGAGTAGCTTATGTCCAATATGGTCGCGCTCTGCTACTGTCTGACGGCAACACTATGTCTTCCGGCTGTACAATTATTCTTCCACACTCTCTTGATCCTCACTGCACCTGCAGCTTTATATCAACCATCCATCTACGTTGTTTCGGTAGTAACATCATTTTTGTGAGCCATTAACCATTAGACGTTGTAATGAAATTGGTAATTAATCACCAAATTGGTAATTAATCACGACATTAATCACGAATATATGATGGCGAATGTGGCCCCCCAAGTACATCTTGCGAGTTAGAATCTACTGGCTGGGATGATGTAAGGTTTAGACTGGGATTACACTTGTTTACAATGGATAATCATGAATCATTCAACCAATCAAGACATTTGACGTCTAAAGACATTTCCATTTTCCCTATATACACCTTTTTTTGGAATCAGATTATATTCGTGGTTACTATATTGATGTAAATAACTGATTCCTGTTTATATTACTAGATATGTCTCTTGATATCAGTCTAAATGTCTATGTCTAACTACAAATAAGTTTAAAGTTTAGAAGTGAGGTGCCTTTTTAGAAGTGTTTCTGTACTCAAAGAACTTGTCCTTTTTAATCTCTAAAATTGTCACGTACTTTTGTGAAAATTGTATTCATTACGAGTAGAGAAGTGTTTTCGAACCTCCATTTCAAATCCCATTTCCGACAACATCCACACAGACCTATGCTGGGCGGGTGGAGGTGTTGAGAACGTGGGAAAGCGCCCAGGGGAAGGGGGGAAATGTTTTCGAGCAGTTCAGTATTTTCACCGAACCAAGAGTGGAGGGCGTGACCCCTGGAACACACTGGATCCTGTAACCTCGCTATACTCTGGTACCTCGCGTCCTGCATGCTAAGCCCACTCCTGTTGCTGCAGGTGTTGCTTCTCTTTGCCCCCTCCTGATACGTTGATCGTCATCAAATGGTAAGAGAAAAATATGGAGGGCAAGACTTACTGATTCTCATTCCCTTACAAACACTTTTCATTGTGGTTTTATCTTTTTTTTTCTCCTGGCTGGCGTAGATGAACTGTAAGCCTAACATAGGAAGAAGATACTTGAACTTAGAAGTAACGCTTGATATAGCTATTCTGTCACCACAGCCCAGCATTGTTTGATGCCTGATGGTGATTGCATATCATCCTGTGCTCCACGAGAGCGAGCAATGCATTTCACCTTAAATTGCCTCAACCACGAGAAGAAATCAGACCGATAAAAAAAAGAATTGAAGCATTTCATCGTCAAATGAGCGAAACTCTTACCGTAATTATTGAAGGGTTGACCTTTATATATATAAACAGAGATTACTTCTCCCATTAGATTGGCTGTCAGGGTAATATAGCCATTGGCTCATCATTGCGTGCAGTTATCTTGACTCACAACCAAGGGATTTCATTTCTACATTGGTGATTACAATCCAGTTGATCTGCCCTCTAACTCTACTGTACACCAGAGGTGCTTGTAGAGACACATTCAGGTCTGTGCAATTGTTATTTCCAGCCGGTTCATCCAGGTAACCTGCGGAGGTATCATTGTTTCTACAGATGTATTCAAATTCAGGAATAGTGTACGTGTTATAGCGAATACCTCGTGTTTAAGTCAGTGTGATAATGCTGAAGCCTTAGTCACATGAAATCGATATACTGATAGAAAAATTGATCTTGTGGTTAGCTGCTTTCTACTCGATATCCACTTAATTGTGTATATTGATTTCCTGGTAAAATAGACAGATGTTATTCGATGATTAAATTCATCAGATCAATCAAAATCAATCGTTTCTCGTCTCTGTCAAATGAACTTCAAAGTGAACGATAGAAATCCTGCGGTTGTCGATGCACTGCCATCACCAGCGTTTCATCACACAGACTTCTAACGTTCTGGTAATCAGAGATTCCTCACATTACATGATTTCAGAGACGGCTGGACACAGCAACATAACGATGGATCACCGAAATGGAATTATCGAAGAATTTGATCATTTCATTACGTTCTGTATCAGGTAGTCATTGTAGTCTTTATAGAATTTACCATCTGGATTTCAGCTAGTCATTGTGGTCCGAAACGGCGTTACCATCTGGATCTCAGTTAGTTATTGTGGTCTTCCATCTGTGTTACCATCTGGATCTCAGTTGGTCATTGTGGTCTTCCTACGGCGTTACCATCTGGATCTCAGTTAGTCATTGTGATCCACAACGGCGATACCATCTGGATCTCAGTTAGTTATTGTGGTCTTCCATCTGTGTTACCATCTGGATCTCAGTTGGTCATTGTGGTCTTCCTACGGCGTTACCATCTGGATCTCAGTTAGTCATTGTGGTCTTCCATCGGCGTTAACATCTGGATCTCAGTTAGTTATTGTGGTCTTCCATCTGTGTTACCATCTGGATCTCAGTTGGTCATTGTGGTCTTCCTACGGCGTTACCATCTGGATCTCAGTTAGTCATTGTGATCCACAACGGCGTTACCATCTGGATCTCAGCTAGTCATTGTGGTCTTCCATCTGCGTTACCATCTGGATCTCAGTTAGTTATTGTGGTCTTCCATCGGCGTTACCATCTGGATCTCAGCTAGTCATTGTAGTCTTCCAACGGCGTTACCATCTGGATCTCAGCTAGTCATTGTGGTCTTCCATCTGTGTTACCATCTGGATCTCAGTCGTTGTGGCCTTCCATCTGCCTTACCATCTGGATCTCAGCTAGTCATTGTAGTCTTCCAACGGCGTTACCATCTAGATCTCAGCTAGTCATTGTCGTCTTCCATCTGCGTTACCATCTGGATCTCAGCTAATCATTGTGGTCTTCCAACGGCGTTACCATCTGGATCTCAGTTAGTCATTGTGGTCTTCTGTCGAATTTACCATGTGGTGGGACCATGTCTACACGGACCTAGTCTTTGAGGGTCAGGGATGAGATGCTCACATGTTCGTAAGTGTCAGCAGCAAAGTGGAGATTCTGTATACCACCTTGTGACTGGGTCATGCCCTATGACAATTATGTCTCGTGAAGGAATGCCACCAAAATGAATTATACCAGAGAGATCTAGAAATTAGTGCATAGCTTCAGTATCAGTTCAGCTTCTACTAACACCTAATGCTTCATAAATGCATCAGGTCAAAATCTTAGTCATCCGACCTAGAGATAAAGGGCGTATTACATTATCATCTAGGAATCTTGTATTTATCTCTCTCCATATCAGTTATGAATTTATTTGTTATGAACTTTTTGTGGATGAAAGTTCTGAAACTGTAGGACAGTTATGTTTTTTTGAGTCAAATGTTTGAACCATGAATGTTGAGCGAGCCAAACGTCTTTACCATCCTTTCCAAGATGAGGTAAAGACTTTGGCAATGTGTGTTTCCTCTTTCCTTCCACCTCTAACATCATGTTGACAGTCAGATGGCAGCATCCTGGGTCCATCTACTCTTCCCCATCCAGAGAAATATAAGTGACACTTGCCCTCGTCGGCACAAACACTCGCCAGAGCCTCCCAGCCTCAGAATATACTTCAGTATTCATACAACTGTATATTCAACCTTATATTCACACACGCCACTCTCGGAACATCGGTAAACTTTTCCTGCAAAAACCCTGAAGACCTGTTGGTTCATTAGAGTTCGTTTTCTTTTCCTGGGCAGTGATCTCGCTCACTCTTGCATTCATTTTCCATCCGCTTTCTCTTCTGATAATGTTTTCCCTGCTGGCTCTGTTCCCCCGCTCAGATCCCTGCTGTATCTCTCTGCTACACCATTTCATTCATGATTTATTATTTCGATTTTGCAGTATTTTTCAATGATTATTCATCCTTTTTTAAGTCTCTTAGATCCTACTGTCGTCGGAGGTAAAGTACTAAAGTCCACATTATGAACGTGTGTTGGTGGGTATAGCTGTCGGCTCTGACATGACCCGATGTGACCTTCCTCTTACCAACACAGCTTTGTTACGTCGCAATCTCCTTTACGAGTACTGCTCTGGTGAACTATGTTTGGCCTTACCATCTTCTTCCATCTCATCTCTATCCATCAGAACCATGAAAAGATACAGCTGCTAAGTTTAACACTACTGTAGCCATCCGATCTTTTTTTGTTCTTAATATAGCAATGATCAGAAAGAACCGGATCACAAATAAATAGACGTTTTTGCTTGACTTTCTACAGCAGCAGCAACAATACCATGACCTGATATAGCCTGACCCCTAGCAATACCACGATCCTAGGTGACCTTTTGACCTCACATATTGCCCTGAACCTCCGTGCCCTTACCTCTAACGAACGGTATCCAGTGTGACACGCCAACTGAAGCCATCGTGACTGAGTGAACCCTGAACTCTCCCTCTGGTGCCATAATCCAGCTGGAACTGTCACCAGCAGTGCCAGGACTGTGTGACCTACTCTCCAACACTGCTATAACCAATCGTGACTTTGCTCTCCAGCACTACCATGTCTAGCTGTGACTTGTTCTCCAACACTGCCGTAACTTGACGTCCTCTCCAACCCTGCCATGTCTGGAGGTGACTTAATCTCCACCACTGCCGTGGCTGGACATGACTTGCTCTCCGACACTGCCGTAACACGACGTGACTTTCTCTCTAACACAGTCATGAATCTACGCGACTTCTTCACTATACTGATAAGCTTTGCCAGGCTGTGGTGCGACCCAAAGCTCAACAGTGGAAACGAAAGACGTGGTGTAGCCGCCGCGCCTCTCGGTAAAGGTAACAGAGCTGCAGAATATAAGACTGGAAGAAAACTGGTGGACGAGGGAACGAGGAAAACCATTAGGTAGTAAGAGAAGGACGAGACAGCTGGGGATGAAGACGGAAGGACGAGACGGAGCGAGAGAGCAACGAGGAAGTGAAGATGTTTACACCATCATGAGGGACCTTGTGTACATCTGACGTTACTGTAACATAGATGGCGTCTGTCTCGTGTGGCTGGTATAGACATCACCTCCCTCCTGCGTTCCGTCATCCCTCTCTGAATAACACAATCATTTTGAGAACTTCTTCAATACAAATGAAGATGTATGATGAAGATGGACACTGAAATGATATGAAGTTATTGCAGAAATCATCGTCCACAATATCAGCTCTATGAGAAGAGGACTTTCCCTTAATCATGTGGTGTCTTAAATGCACGTAGCGAGTGTTAATAGGCTGGTGAGGAGTTACGATACCTCGCCACACCTGGTAACTGTGACAGGGGTGTCACCATACACCATCGAATATAGGTGGCACGTTACATCTTAGGCAAACCTTTTGGGCCAGTGTTACTCGAACAGATATATGTCTCTTTACGTCATCATCCATACTCTTATTTAGAAGTATCTTCTTCGGATGTCTCATATATCTGATCTTTATATCCATGAAACATTTTATATTTCCTTATATTTTCTCTTCACATATCTCTCCCTTCTTCTTTTTATCACAGTTGTTCCTACGCTTCTCCCAACGATCCATATATCTCCGTTCCTCGGTAGAATTGCTCTGTGAGTTCAAGCCTCTCCCCTTTTCCTTGCTGTCTGTCCACATCGTAAATCCTCCTCCTCCTCCTCCTTCCACTCCCACCTCCCCCTTCTCTCTCTCTCTCTCTCTCTCTCTCTCTCTCTCTCTCTCTCTCTCTCTCTCTCTCTCTCTCTCTCTCTCTCTCTCTCTCTCTCCCCTCTCATCTCTCTTTCTCATCCATATGAATCCCGGCAGCTATACGAGCCTTCCCGTGGTATGTACCAGCAGGGGACATAGGAGGAGTCTTCATTCAATGGTGAGGCCTTGTCGTGGCGCGTTGTGCAAACACTGGGAGACAAAGCAGGTCATGCTGGGGGGGTCACAGCAGCGACAGAACCTATTGTCACCAACGATAGAACCTCAGGACGTAAGGCTCAGTACAGGGAAATCTGAGTTCTATTTTTTTAGGTGAAATCTCAGTGAGTGGGGGGGAAAAAAGAAGAAGAAGGCAGTAAAAAAGAACCCCGTGTTAAGAGCTCACGAGAGGAAACGGATGGACTTGGCTGAGAGGATGCAACGAAAACAGAATAAACGAGAAGAAAATGTGGTGCAGCGAAAAAAAAAAAAAAAATGAGAGAGAGAGAAAAAAAAGATACAAGGAGACAAAGTTTGTTTGAAAAAGAAAAATACTATAATGAACGAGTAACACTTTAGGTTTTTTTTTCTCCCCCTGGAAAACTTTATCAGCGCTTGAGTCTCGTGGCGAAGAAAAAAACTAGCGTGTAAAATTGCCAGAGGAATATGTCTTGGCGGGGAACGCGTAGGTTTTCTTTCTCTTTGGCTGTTGGAAGCTTGAGTGAGGCCGGCAAGAGCTTGTGCTCGGGAGCACAGTGTCGCTTACAGTGTGTTTAAGTAAAGCGACTGGACTTTGACTACTGTAAGGTGTCTGCCAGTCAAAAAAGGAGGGACACGCATGTAGTCTTTTTTTTTCGTTCTGTGTTGGAGGCTTCAGCTACGGAGAAAAGACCACATCGAGGTCGGACTTTAACGCAGGTACGAAGAGGGTTGGTGGAGAGGAGCAATGAGGAAAGAGGGAAGATATCTTTAAGAGTTTTGAAGGAAATGAGAAATCTGCCATTATGTGATCTCAGACGAAGCAGAGGCTTATTTGTGTGTGTGTATATATATATATATATATATATATATATATATATATATATATATATATATATATATATATATATATATCTTCTTCTTTCAAACTATTCGCCCATTTCCCGCATTAGCGAGGTAGCGTTAAGAACAGAGGACTGGGCCTTTGAGGGAATATCCTCACCTGGCCCCCTTATTCGTCCCTTCTTTTGGAAAATTAAGAACAAAAAAAAAGCGAGAGAGGAGGATTTCCAGCCCCCCCGCTCCCTCCCCTTTTAGTCGCCTTCTACGACACGCAGGGAATACGTGGGAAGTACCCTTTCTCCCCTATCCTCTCTCTCTCTCTCTGTACATAAACTTAACTATGGAAAACTCGAGCCTCTAAGATGTGGGAATTTCTCAACATTATCGATAGAAGGTGGTAATCCTCTTTATAACAATAATGGTTATACATTTCTACACATCTATTGCACCGTTTTTTGTATTCAATGAGAAGGTTCAGTAACAGCAAACCACTCAGACGAAATGACACCAGCTCTAGTCTTGGGTCTACTGACGGTGATGGCTGGCATGTAATGGTCATATATGGCATCACTTGCAGCACTGTGGTAGTTGAAGTCGTGAAAAACTGAAACCTCACCAAATTTACCGACGCCCAATATACGCTGACTTTGTCTAGTTTGGAAATGTTCATTTTCGTCAACATGAAGTTCGTTTTTGTTTTTCCTATCTAAGAATTAAGCAAGGAACGCTAATTAGTACAAGCCAGTTAGGTTTGGTTGAATCATACTCGGACACATGCAAGTTGTAGGTGATCATATATGCATTAGTTACCAGTTATAGATAGGCTCTTAGTCCAGTCATCACAGCCCGTATCACTATACCAATGGCATTCTTTCCTTCGCCTTTACGTAAGCAATAATAGTCCAGCAAGTCTTCACCTTCGTCAGAAATATTTCACATGTATAGTCTAGTCTTGGTTAGTGGTCTTAACACCCTTCGTACAATATATTTCTCATGCCTAGCCCACTGCTCTCACTTCCATGGGACCCTAAAGTAAGGTGAATGAATTATTCCAGGGAAAATTCATAGTGTTTAAATCACAGGCAAGATTTATTTTACAAAGACGTCTTGAATACGAAGTCAATAACAAATAATGGGTTTTATCTCCCATCATTAATTATTCCCATCAAAATTTAGTTAACCTTCAGGTGCAAAATCGTAGTCCAGTACCAACAATTTTCTAAGTATATCGTCGACAGCTTTTTAAAACTTCAGGAGTGGTGTGTCTTGAAATAGCAAGAGAAAACTTTCCTCTCTTTTCCTTTTTTTTCGCCTTCGTTCTGGTTAAGGTGGTCTAAAAGTTATACTGGGGGCTGGATTGGGGGCTGAATATATCGTCTTTTAGATATATTTTCTAAGTAATTCCATCTAAACTTTAACTTTTGCATACACATGTTATTAAGTCTTTTCGATGAACGCTACATTAGAGATGGAAATCGTCAGAAATAGCAATTTACTCATCTATCTATCTAAGTCTATCATATATATATATATATATATATATATATATATATATATATATATATATATATATATATATATATATATACATTCCTAGGAGTCCACGGGGAAAATGAAACACGGTAAGTTCCCAAGTGCACTTTCGTGTAATTATCATATCACAATATATACATATTACCTCACGTTTCGATGGTGCCTGGACAACTGATCCTTATCATCCTTTCATCTGTTGAAATATAAGGAAGGAATGCAGTAACCTAGAATGGCTCCTTGTATTACTTCAAGACACCTGGAGATATTAAGAAAAGTCATGGTGAAGTCGAGAATGAAGAACTGATATCAGGTTTCGAAATGATTTTCCTCTCTATTGAGAACAAATTGGTCCACAGGCGTGCCAGGCCACAGGAGGATTACGCACACACACACAAAAAGATAAATTACTGGGGAAGCAATTTACCGTATTAACACTCCACATTTTACGGATGAGCCTCTGTCAAACCGGCATCATCATCCAGGGGAAAAGGTTTTGGTACGGAAGGGAGGAGGTGGGGGGATGAAAGTGAATTGTTCTCTCTCTCTCTCTCTCTCTCTCTCTCTCTCTCTCTCTCTCTCTCTCTCTCTCTCTTTCTCTCTCGAGGTGACGGGAGCTAGGCCGGAGTAAACAAAGTGCTTGGTCTGGTGAGTGTTGAGGAAACAACACCAACGCCTTGACCAAGTGTGTGTGAGGGGTGTCGTCTTCAGCCAAGGGGAGAACCGCCAACCCCAAAAATAGAAAAAAAAGAATGTATTCCTTTCTGAATTTTAGAGACTATTTTCTATCAAAAGTCTATTCGCGAATGATGATAAATATCACTTGATAGACTTTCCTAATACTTTTGTTACTACAACTTTGACGGGTAGAGATCTTGATGAATAGAGCATTCATTACAAAGACAATCATCTGATGATCTAGTAACTAAATGACACATTCCAATTGTATTTAAGTGTCATCCTTCGTTAAACCTTTCCTTAATCTAAGATTACAATACAATGCTCCCTCCTTGGAAGAAAGGGGGGAGGCTCAATAGAATTCTTCTCCTTTAACGAAAAAGACCTTTATAACAGCTTTTGTTTTTCTACGTCTGTTTATTCAGTTACCGTCGTCAAGTATAAAACTTAAGCTACTTCGTTATTCTCAAGGAAACGGAAGTCCTTAACAGGCAATTACACTGTCTCCATCTGATAATGTCACGTCTTTATGGAGTTCCGGGTTGGAGAACCGTGTTAGAGTTACAACGGGTTCGATATCCGTGATGCAAGGGATCCGATTCTTTTTCTTCTATGTTACTGTTTCTGATGCTTTTAAAAATATTATAAGATATCAATCATGGTTTCCTATGAACAAAAAAAGATGAGGTGAGAATTGAACGAGTGTTTGTGTGGTTATGTCAAAGTGAAGCATTATGAGAAATCCCTGAATGTTCCAAGTACCTCAGCAGTACTGGGTGATGTTGCATTTCGTCATGCTCACACTCCTGTGCAAGAGCACCTCATGAAATGGTGGTAGATGCTCCCTCCACCACACTCACCCTACCAGTCATTCATCTTCGTTAAGCTGACGAAGCATCACTTAACTGTGTGGCTTTGTATTTTGGAATGTATGTGTAACCACAGACTCAAAGAAGAACTAGTTTAAGATGATCTGAATGTAACCCAAATTATAAAGGGAATGAATATTCCCTCTACCAAGGAGTGAGGATGGGAGTGTATATTGGTTAACCTCTTGGGTTAAGTAAGGAGTGACCCATAAATCAAAACAGATTTGGAAATGTTGACGAAATACTCCACCCGACACTCTGGCGGTGTGAGAACGTAATCAGAGAATGAATGCATAACAATCCACAGTGTTTATCTTTGAAAAAAACAAAAGAGTGCCACTATGTAACGATCATGAATGATTCAAAAGTGAATTCATAGATGTAAATTCATGTGGCCTTTATTGAGGAAATGCTCATCGTAGTTTGGACTCTCGTCTCCATGGCAGAACAAAAGGATGCAATCTCTTCTGTGAAGATACCTTTCCTTTGGCTGAGGATAGTTCTATAGCACTTTATGCGGACTTTTCTTATAATGTCATTAGATATAAAGAAATGGAATTTTTGGATTGAAGAAAGAAGAAAAGTGACTTGTGGAACAAGGGTCGTTGATTTATGCTATCTTAGGAGATAAAGCAAGATAATTGCTCATGTATGTGTGTGTATGTCTGTTCGTGTGTGTGTGTGTGTGTGTGTGTGTGTGTGTGTGTGTGTGTGTGTGTGTGTGTGTGTGTGTGTGTGTGTTATCAATGAACTTCATGGAGTTTGTTAGAGTCTTCTGCACAGTTATTATCAAAATAGTAACTGATGATGGATGTAATAATCTCAAAGATAATTACCAATAATGATTAGGCTTGGGAGGGCCCTTGGCTGGAGGTGTTGTCTTTCCAAGCGTCATTTGTCGTCTGAGAGGCAGCTAACGACACGACTAACCAGTAGTTACATGTGATTCAACTAAACTCCCAATGTTTCATGTGTTTAGCTTGGCTTCTAAGACTTCAGATGTATTTCTCCTGGTCGGATAGATCATAGAAACCTTATAGACTGGTTGTTGACTAGTTCATTGATCCTCAAATTACAATTGGAATATAATGAATAGTATGAATTTCAGTTGTTGATGTAGCTTACTGCTGGAAGGACTAAGGAACGTCCTTTTCCATGGGACAAAGAGGCGTCATAGCTTTAGAGTTAAAAAAAAATTTGCTATTAGAGTAAACTGGATAATGAGAACTAATGTCAAATGGTCGTGTGTTTATAAAAGAACGAGTTAATGTCTCTCACAACTTATGGTCCACGTCAGACCGAGACGCTGAGAGGGGCTAGGACAAAAAAAAAATGATAAAAGTCCATCTTGTTAAGATATACTGAGGAGAGAACGTTGTGCTGGAGAAATAAAAGGAAAAGAAAACTACCAAAGCAGACGAATAAAGTTCTCTCTTCATTCAGCTAAAAGGAAAAGGACTCAAAAGACGGAAAGAAAATGTTATGTTCTTGTTAGGGAAACTTGTCTCATATGAGAGAAGAGAGACTGGAGGGTTTGTATCAAGGTTCTTGGCTGAATATAGCCTTCGAATCTTCTGCTGCAGCGGTGGAGACCCAGTGCACTTAAGGATGTCAAAGGTGTCATCAAGGGAGAATAGACAACGCAAGGAATAGCATTAGATCTATTGTTGTGGAGACATTTACGTTACTTATATTCGTTGAAGATCTTTCTTTTAAACACCTACATTACTAATATTCGTGAAGATCTTGACTTTGAACACTTATAAGGACGACCAGCACCACCGGTCCTATACACAAGGCCTCAATCCATACATGCCAAGCAAATCAAAAACCTTAATCTTATCTCGTGAAGTTTGACTCACGTTTGTTTTCCTTAGACATTTTCGGGCAAGAGCAGAACCCTCGCCAGGGAGGGGAGTTAGTCAAAGGTTGTGAACCAGCCTGCCTGATGTACACCCAGGGAAGGGTTTATGTATGATAAATAGCCTTACATTTACCCCGGTATTAATTAGTGCTCCCCTCGACAGCCCGTGTTTGACATAAGTTAATCATGTTTGACCTACTTGCAAGCTGCAACGAAGTAAAGTTTGTGTTTGATATGAGTCTTGAATTATTCACTAGGGCTTTTGTCCACGTTTTCGAGGGGAAATATCTTGATAGGATCACAGACATAACTCTGGTATAACACAGTCAAGTGATAACACGTCTTATCTTTCCTGAGGCATAGGGGTCCCTAGAATTAACATCCAGTCCAGTCCAGTCCAGTCGACTTCCAGCTCATATCTAATATTCACGTGAGCTTCATACTCGGTGGTCATACGCTTCACTCAAAGGCTTCACATCAGAACCCCAGACACTTCCTAACAGCCATCTAATAAATGTTCTTAAACGCTGTATACATGACATACATTACTCTATTTCTTAACCCTTATCTCCCTTTATCAACCGTCATTACTGTCCAGTTGATATGTAAGGTTTAGCAGGGGACAATAACATAACTTAGGTTTCTCTTACAATATCTTCACTTCACGAGCAACATAAACATTACTTCATCCCCTGACAAACAGAACACGTTAGGGGCACTACGCAACTCTCCAGATTTTCATATCTTTCTCTGTGGATCACTTTTGCTTTTGAGCACCTTTTTTTTCATATTCTCTCCTTTATCCTTCTAAAGCTTTATCATTATCCCGTTAACTATAACTTCGTATGTTACCATTACACTCCATAAGGTTCGGTCATTAGCGAGAGTTAATCCCAGAGAATCATTCTTTCTCTCTCTCTCTCTCTCTCGCTCTCTCTCTCTCTCTCTCTCTCTCTCTCTCTCTCTCTCTCTCTCTCTCTCTCTCTCTCTCTCTCTCCTCTCTCTCTACGTTCATTCCAGGGGGAAATCTCGAGAGGAGTATCAAACAGGTGCGTGTAGTAACGGGGCAGAAGTTGGTAAACCGCTGCTCGAGAAGTGTAAAGAGGAACTTCTCAAACTGTTCTCTGGGCTAACACACCATGGACTTCACAGATACCGTCTGATAATCATTAAGCGACATGTAAGCCCAAATGATCATACCATGTTTACTAGACTTGACATCTGACACAATGGGAACTGTTCAAGTTGTGTTTATCCCTCTTCAAGCTTTTAAGAACATTTTCTTCAAATGAGACAAACTTATGTTTATGAGACATCGATGGAATATGAAGATTCCATATAGATAAGGTTAGAGAGGGAAGCACCTTAGATAAAACACTTTTTAACAATGAATATTTGAATTATTGATTTCAAGGAAAAGAAAAACTTAGGGTAATCCAGTCTCCGTTGATCAAGAGAGTAACATGATCCATGAGAGACGAAGTACTCATCATATATCAATTCCAGGGACACCAACGATTCCAGGGAAACCCCAATCCTGGAGGAGAGTGAGTCTAACTTTAGAATCCTGGATGACCAGGACAATGGTATCCTCATCTGAGACTCGGTAACAGCCAACATAGGCATCCCAACACCTGAACCTCACCAGGAGCCATCAACCCAGCAGCAGAACCTCAGCAAACAGGCAACTCAGGAACACCTGATATCTGCCCTTTGCTCAACCACATCAGGAAGTACTATACTAAAACCCTCGTCATCACCTGATGGAGCCAACACTACACGCTGATAAGAAGAAACAAAAATTGTAATACCTTTATCTAATCGAACCTAACCTAACCTAACCTAACTCTTGGAGAAGACTGATCATCCGGCAGAAGCTCCTCCGAGCCATCAACAAAAGCCATCAGAGACGAGATGTCAAAGATGATGATTATTGGAAAACTTCAGTCAGTCGGTGATGCTACACGGTACGAGAAGGACTCAAACGCTCAAAATTCTGTCGTTCGTCTCAAAAGGAATGAGCTCTTTTTTTTGTCACGGATCGCTTAGATTTTGAGCACACTTGTTCCTGGAGCACCTCGGGAAAAGCTATAAGCTATATCTTCGTCACACTGATACAAAATGAATGGAAATGGAGCATCGATAGAGCACAGCTTGGAGGTAAAGAAGACTCGGTGAAGTGGGATGACATACGTATATGCCAAGCAGCCTGTTATAAGGTCATCGAACACAGACTTTCTGCACAGGAATACGTGCGTCTACACTGTTACCTGTAGACAGTATATCAAAGGCTGGAGACGAGATTGTCATCACAGACGAATTCCACGTTTCAATATTGTGCCTTTGATTCTGGAAAGAGATTTCTTTTTTTTCTTATTACTTCGTACCAAAATGGATCTAAAGACAGGATACGATTGGTTTTCATCGAAAGACTTGCCACCTGTTGCAGGCAACTGTGCAGCCAGTCATCCCTCATATGCATTTACGGGACGGGACAAAGTAAATCCATTTGCCAGAAGGGGAACTGAAACCCTCGGAAGTTAGAAAATCCATGACTCCTTCCAGGACGCACTTAATGAGTTGGGGGAGCTTCTTAATGTCCGTCTGCTGTTAGTCAATTATCTGAGGAGTTATTTTCCCTGTGAATTCAATGCCCTTCACCGCCACCCCAAAAGGAATAATAGCCAATTCACTGAGAAGTCCTTTCAGCTTCTCTTAACTGGACGAAAAATGATTAATTGGGACAACCACGCGAGGGTCCCAGGGGCTTCTGTCGAAAGTGAGTCATCGGGTCAATTACTAAACAAATATTTACAAGCGGCCTCACGACCCTTTGGCGTCCATTCCCTGACTCAAACACGACTGGGAGAGGAGGATCACGGATGGCTATACTAACCATACTGATTGGATAGAAGTGCAACTACCTTCCTAAAATTATATTTGAGGTCCTTTCAGAGAAACATGGATGCTGTGGCATTATTCTTGAGTGTATGCGTTACGCCAAGGTTTGTGGTCTGGGGTGTGGCAGCTTCCTAAGACGGCGAGGTTAGCCAAAAGCCTCTCTCTGGAAACACATTTCTGGTGGTGAAGTGAGAACTTTGCTGAATAGTGTTGAGATACATGAGACTGGACACATCTTTTCAGATTACTTATTTGGGACACTCTATCGAATTAGAACTCTCTCATTAGCACCTATGCATTTACAGATCAAAATTGGAATAAAGAATGGCATTACATATTGGTCTAAGTCATAGGAACTGTCAGTAACTGAATGTCGATAATAATCATCCATTTCTGATTAGAGTTACCTTCCTAGAGGTCAGTCATCAGCATGTAACCCACTAGTCTCAAATGGCTTGTCAGAATGAACCCATCCAACTCCTACTTATTAATATGATGCTGGTTGGAATTACTGTCTTGTACAGTGCTGACGGGAATAGTCTGGCCTGGTGTTAATGTTTCCCACTGTTCAATGACAGATCATGTGGGATTAACACCACTTTCGTCTCCAGAATTCAGAGCCTCTTAAGCCGTGTGTGCCTGTATTCTAGTGAGAGACATAAATGACCCAGGTCATATGTAGCAAACGAGATGCATCCTCTCAGTGCCAGGCGAAGATTATGAATGCTGCCAGTGTGGAGATACGAAGTAAATCACAATGAAATGACCAAAAAGTTTTAGATTAGAATCTGTATTCCTGGTTTATTTTGGTGTGGTTCAGTTTGTGTCATATGTCCAGCGGGTCGCCCTGCAAACCCAACTGTTTCACAAATATCCAGCAAAGGCAGATATACCAACCAGTCCGGTCTGGCCTCCTGCCTGTATACTGTTAAAGGTGACCCCTGTCCTACCCTCTGTACGTGGAACCTCACCTGACTCGTGAAATGGTTTCTGAATGACCAACAGACCAGGTTTCCTGGTCACGGCCGGGCCAGGAAAAGCCCAATATTTTGGTCCATAAAATTCCCATGCAATAATACTTGTAAATAAGAAATGTATTGATTAGGAAATCAATCAGGTTATATCTTTATAGCCATCGATGGAATCTTAATGAAACACGTTATCTGCCAGTACTGGCCACGTCAGAGTCATCAAGTGTCATAACCGAGAGTATTATGGAGGGTGAGAGTTGAAGGTGCAGTCAGCTGAGTGTGGTGATAGTTTAGCCTCAGCAACATATGAACCTTCTGGCTGTGTCAGTACACTGGTGATGAACCATCATCTGCTGATCCTCTCATACCACACTTGATGTGTGGGTGTTGATGCATGGTATACATCATTCATATAAGTCTTCAGCTGTTGTGTGCATTTTCTTTTTCATTCTTAGACATGAACAGAGATGCGTGTGGGTGGAGATTAATTGGTTCATATGTGGTTATCTTTCGTGTGTGTGTGTGTGTGTGTGTGTTTATGTAACTGCCTTTCTCTAATAGCCCCATCTCTAGAAGTTTCTTTACCCATGACGAGATATTGCCATTAGGCAACGCTAGCGCAAAGTTGAG